>NC_091151.1:9610157-9623637 GCF_040958095.1 Procambarus clarkii
TAACATCAGAACGGCGTTCAGGAACCTGTGTAAGGAATCATTCAGAATCTTGTACACCACATATGTAAGACCAATCCTGGAGTATGCGGCCCCAGCATGGAGCCCGTACCTTGTCAAGCACAAGACGAAGCTGGAAAAAGTCCAAAGGTATGCTACTAGACTAGTCCCAGAACTAAGAGGCATGAGTTATGAGGAAAGGCTGCGGGAAATGCACCTCACGACACTGGAAGACAGAAGAGTAAGGGGGGACATGATCACAACCTACAAAATCCTCAGGGGAATCGACCGGGTAAACAAGGATTAACTATTCAACACTGGTGGGACGCGAACAAGGGGACACAGGTGGAAGCTGAGTACCCAAATGAGCCACAGAGACGTTAGAAAGAACTTTTTCAGTGTCAGAGTAGTTAGTAAATGGAATGCATTAGGAAGTGATGTGGTGGAGGCTGACTCCATACACAGTTTCAAATGTAGATATGATAGAGCCCAATAGGCTCAGGAATCTGTACACCAGTTGATTGACGGTTGAGAGGCGGGACCAAAGAGCCAGAGCTCAACCCCCGCAAGCACAATTAGGTGAGTACAATTAGGTGAGTACACACACACACACAGACACACACACACACACACACACACACACACACACACACACACACACACACACACACACACACACACACACACACACACACACACACACACACACACACACACACACACACACACACACACACACACACACACACACACACACACACACACACACACACACACACACACACACACACACACACACACACACACACACACACACACACACACAAGCCTTTGATACAGTGCCACACAAGAGGCTAGTGCGAAAGTTGGAGATGCAGGCTGGAGTGAGAGGGAAGGTACTCCGGTGGATAGAGGAATACCTAAGCAACAGGAGACAACGAGTCTGTGTGAGGGGTGAGGTCTCAGATTGGCGAGACGTCACAAGTGGAGTCCCGCAGGGGTCAGTCCTTGGACCTATACTGTTTCTGGTATATGTAAATGATCTCCCAGAGGGTATAGATTCGTTCCTCTCAATGTTTGCCGACGATGCAAAAATTATGAGGAGGATTGAAACAGAGGATGATAGTAGGAGGCTACAAGATGACCTGGATAGACTGAGTGAATGGTCCAACAAATGGCTGTTGAAGTTCAACCCGAGTAAATGCAAAGTAATGAAACTAGGAAGTGGAAACAGGAGGCCAGGCACAGGATACAGAATAGGAGATGAAGTACTTAATGAAACAGACAGAGAGAAAGATCTAGGAGTTGATATCACACCAAACCTGTCTCCTGAAGCCCACATAAAGAGAATAACGTCTGCGGCATATGCGAGGCTGGCTAACATCAGAACGGCGTTCAGGAACCTGTGTAAGGAATCATTCAGAATCTTGTACACCACATATGTAAGACCAATCCTGGAGTATGCGGCCCCAGCATGGAGCCCGTACCTTGTCAAGCACAAGACGAAGCTGGAAAAAGTCCAAAGGTATGCTACTAGACTAGTCCCAGAACTAAGAGGCATGAGTTATGAGGAAAGGCTGCGGGAAATGCACCTCACGACACTGGAAGACAGAAGAGTAAGGGGGGACATGATCACAACCTACAAAATCCTCAGGGGAATCGACCGGGTAAACAAGGATTAACTATTCAACACTGGTGGGACGCGAACATGGGGACACAGGTGGAAGCTGAGTACCCAAATGAGCCACAGAGACGTTAGAAAGAACTTATTCAGTGTCAGAGTAGTTAGTAAATGGAATGCATTAGGAAGTGATGTGGTGGAGGCTGACTCCATACACAGTTTCAAATGTAGATATGATAGAGCCCAATAGGCTCAGGAATCTGTACACCAGTTGATTGACGGTTGAGAGGCGGGACCAAAGAGCCAGAGCTCAACCCCCGCAAGCACAATTAGGTGAGTACAATTAGGTGAGTACACACACACACACACACACACACACACACACACACACACACAGGAGGATTAGTGGGAGATGGGTTAGTGACTGCGGTTGGGATGGGGAATCCCCAGGGGACAGGCTACCAGCATGACAATGAATTACTGAGGAGACGGTCTATTATAATACATGGATTATTCGAATCTAGGGCACCAACTAGACAAGAGAGAATAGAAACAGAAAAATACGAATTGCACGAGATATTGAGGTGTATTGGAGCAGAGATGGCAGAACGCGAGGTGGATATCAATCGACGGGTTGGACCCTACAATTGTACCAAGAATAGACCTGTTCTGGTGCAATTCTCCAATGAGGAGGCAGTGGAGTACATAATGAGGAGCAAGCATTTACTCAGAGGAAGTGAAACCCATTACAATGTGTTTATAGAGAGGTTTATGACGAAAGATGAGCAAACAGCCCACAAAAATAGATGGCAACAACGACAACGTACAAGCGTCTCAGGTAGTCTCACCTCCCAGGTCACATCCCAGGTCACTTCCCAGGTCACCTCCCAGGTCATCTCCCAGGTCGCATCCTCCCCAACTCAGCCCTCCTATACATCCCCCCTGCCTCAGCCTCCCAAAACCCCCCTGTCCCTTCCACATTTGCACCTCCACAACGATTCCCCTGCCCCTGCTACATCACACTTGTCAGCGACCCCAGTGGGTCAAGCAATGCCCTCCCCAAACCCACCTTCCCATCCCCCCTCCCCAAATACCCCTTCCCACTCCCCTGCCCCTTCTACCCCATTGACTTCAATTCCATCTACTCCATCCCAGCTTCCACTGCACCCCTCTTCCACTCACCCCCAAACCCCACCCAACCCTCACCCCTCCTATGCACCTCCAGCCCACATTTAACCCCCTCACCTTGTGACCCCCTAACACCTTCCCCCATCTCCCTCTTCCCCTCTTCTACCCCAAAACCCCCACCTACCCCCGATTCCCCCCTAACTAATATACCCTCTCTTCCACTCCCAGCACCCATGCTCCATTCTCATCTCAACTCTCCACCCTCAGTAGCCCTCTTCCCCCCAACCTCTCAACCTCTATCTGACTCTCAGTCTCACTCTATTTCTCAACCCCCCTATGCTATTCAGACCCCTAACTTTCAGACCCATTATGCCCTTCCTACCCCCCTAGATGCCCAGACCCCATTCGCCTACCAGGCACTCCCAGGCACCCCCCTAGCACCCCCCCACTCACCCCCACAACCCCCACTTGCCCCCCAGACACCCCCCAGTTCCCCCCAGACCCCTGGTGAAAGGGGGAACTCTGACACCCGAGTTTCCAAGAAGAGTCTCAAGGTTTGGTACACCAATGCTGATGGGGTAGCCAATAAAGCAGAAGAGATAAAAGAAAGAGTTAGTGAGGCAGACCCAGACATAGTGGCAATAGTGGAAACTAAAATAAATGGCATGATCTCGGATGCAATCTTTCCAGAGGGGTACCAGGTGATAAGAAAAGAAAGGACACAGAGACAGGGAGGAGGAGTGGCACTACTAATAAAGCGGAAATGGAAGTTTGATGAGCTGGAAAATCCGGGTACCAATGAAAGCACAAGCTTCATACATGGAACTCTGACAGTGGATGGGAAGAAGATTGTAATCTTGATACTCTACAATCCCCCACCAAACAGTAGAAGGCCCAGGCAGGAGTACGAGGACAGCAACAAGACATGTATGGATGAACTGCAGAGGGCAGCAACTTTAGCGCATAGAATGAGAGCGAAGCTGCTGGTCATGGGGGACCTAAATCACGGAGAGATAGATTGGGAAACGAGGAATCCCCATGGCGGGGAGGAGACCTGGGGAGCGAAGCTGGTAGACGTTATTGACAGGAATTTCCTAACACAGCATGTGAAAGAAGATACTAGGGAAAGAGGAGGGGATACGCCCAGCCTATTAGATCTCATTATCACTCAGAATGTAGAAGACATCGAGCAGTTGGAACATGAAATGCCACTAGGAGCTAGTGACCATTGTGTCCTAGCCTTTGACTACATGATGGAGCTTAAAATTGTGACCAAGGGACAAGAGGTTCGGGAAAGGAGACTTGATTACAGAAAAGGGGACTACAGAAGGATAAGGGACTACCTGGGAGAAGTGCAGTGGGAGGAAGAACTTAGAGGAAAAACAGTGCAAGGTATGATGAACCAAGTCATATTGAAATGCAAGGAGGCTGAAGATAGATTTATTCCAACAATAAAGGAAAGAAGCAGGAGGGAATATAATAACCCATGGTTTAATAGACAGTGTCAGGAAGCAAAGGTGAGAAGCAGGAGGGAGTGGAGGAAGTACAGAAGGCAAAGGACAGAGGACAACAGGATTAGATGTAACAGAGCTAGGAATGATTACATTAACATAAGACGAGTGTCGGAAAGAAATTATGAGAACGATATTGCAGTCAAAGCGAAAAAGCAACCAAAATTACTACATAGCCATATAAGAAGGAAGATGTCGGTAAATGCCCAAGTGACAAGACTGAGGAAAACAGAGGGGGCATATACAGAAAGCGACAAGGAAATCTGCGAGGTACTGAATGCAAAATTCCATGGAGTGTTCACAACCGAGCCTGAGCAGCTCCCATTGTTAGAAGAGATTACCAAAGATGAAAGACTATCGGATATAGAGGTGACAGCAGAGGATGTAATGAAACAGTTGACAACACTGGATGCAAATAAAGCTGTTGGACCAGACAAAGTATCACCGTGGATACTTAAAGAGGCAGCGCAGGCTCTCAGCGTGCCTCTGGCAATGATCTTCAATGAGTCACTTATGTCGGGAGAATTGCCCAGTTGCTGGAAGGAGGCAAATGTCGTACCGATTTTCAAAAAGGGGGATAGGGAGGAGGCACTTAACTACAGACCCGTATCACTGACAAGCATCCCCTGCAAAATACTTGAAAGAATAATTAGGCTAAGACTTGTTGAGCACCTGGAGAGCATTGGGTTTGTAAACAAGCACCAACATGGGTTCTGGACAGGGAAATCATGCCTAACAAACCTTTTAGAATTCTATGATAAAGTAACAAGGATAAGGCAGGACAGAGAAGGCTGGGCAGACTGCATATTTCTTGACTGCCAAAAGGCCTTTGATACGGTACCGCACATGAGACTGCTATACAAACTTGAGAGGCAGGCAGGAGTAAGCGGAAAGGCCCTAGTATGGGTGAAGAACTACCTAACAGGAAGGAGCCAGAGGGTAATGGTAAGGGGCGAAAAGTCGGACTGGCGAACAGTAACAAGTGGAGTACCTCAAGGATCGGTGCTGGGACCAATCCTCTTTCTAATTTACGTAAATGATATGTTTACAGGAGTGGAATCATACATGTCGATGTTTGCAGATGACGCAAAATTAATGAGAAGAGTTGTGACAGACGAGGATTGTAGGATCCTCCAAGAGGACTTAAACAGGCTGCAGAGATGGTCAGAGAAATGGCTACTGGAGTTTAACACCAGTAAATGTAAAGTTATGGAAATGGGATCAGGTGACAGGAGACCAAAGGGACAGTACACAATGAAGGGGAACAGCCTACCTGTAACGATTCGAGAAAGAGACCTGGGAGTGGATGTGACACCTAATCTAACTCCTGAGGCACATATAAATAGGATAACGACAGCAGCGTACTCTACACTGGCGAAAATTAGAACTTCATTCAGAAACCTAAATGAGGAAGCTTTTAGGGCGCTTTACACTGCCTACGTGAGACCCGTCTTAGAGTATGCCGCGCCATCATGGAGCCCCCACCTGAAGAAACACATAAAGAAACTGGAGAAGGTTCAGAGGTTTGCGACGAGGCTTGTCCCAGAGCTACGAGGGATGGGATATGAAGAGCGGCTGAAGGAACTGAACCTTACGACACTAGAGAAAAGAAGGGAGAGAGGAGATATGATAGGGACATATAAAATACTCAGGGGAATTGACAAAGTGGAAATAGATCAAATGTTCACACGTAATAATAACAGAACGAGGGGACATGGGTGGAAACTGGAAACTCAGATGTGTCACAGAGATGTTAGGAAGTTTTCTTTTAGCGTGAGAGTAGTAGAAAAATGGAATGCACTTGGGGAACAGGTTGTGGAAGCAAATACTATTCATACTTTTAAAACTAGGTATGATAGGGAAATGGGACAGGAGTCATTGCTGTAAACAACCGATAGCTAGAAAGGCGGGATCCAAGAGTCAATGCTCGATCCTGCAAGCACATATAGGTGAGTATATAGGTGAGTACACACACACACACACACACACACACACACACACACACACACACACACACACACACACACACACACACACACACACACACACACACACACACACACAAACACACACACACACACACACACACACACACACACACACACACACACACACACACACACACACACACACACACACACACACACACACACACACACACACACACACACACACACACACACACACACACACACACACACACAAGCCTTTGATACAGTGCCACACAAGAGGCTAGTGCGAAAGTTGGAGATGCAGGCTGGAGTGAGAGGGAAGGTACTCCGGTGGATAGAGGAATACCTAAGCAACAGGAGACAACGAGTCTGTGTGAGGGGTGAGGTCTCAGATTGGCGAGACGTCACAAGTGGAGTCCCGCAGGGGTCAGTCCTTGGACCTATACTGTTTCTGGTATATGTAAATGATCTCCCAGAGGGTATAGATTCGTTCCTCTCAATGTTTGCCGACGATGCAAAAATTATGAGGAGGATTGAAACAGAGGATGATAGTAGGAGGCTACAAGATGACCTGGATAGACTGAGTGAATGGTCCAACAAATGGCTGTTGAAGTTCAACCCGAGTAAATGCAAAGTAATGAAACTAGGAAGTGGAAACAGGAGGCCAGGCACAGGATACAGAATAGGAGATGAAGTACTTAATGAAACAGACAGAGAGAAAGATCTAGGAGTTGATATCACACCAAACCTGTCTCCTGAAGCCCACATAAAGAGAATAACGTCTGCGGCATATGCGAGGCTGGCTAACATCAGAACGGCGTTCAGGAACCTGTGTAAGGAATCATTCAGAATCTTGTACACCACATATGTAAGACCAATCCTGGAGTATGCGGCCCCAGCATGGAGCCCGTACCTTGTCAAGCACAAGACGAAGCTGGAAAAAGTCCAAAGGTATGCTACTAGACTAGTCCCAGAACTAAGAGGCATGAGTTATGAGGAAAGGCTGCGGGAAATGCACCTCACGACACTGGAAGGCAGAAGAGTAAGGGGGGACATGATCACAACCTACAAAATCCTCAGGGGAATCGACCGGGTAAACAAGGATTAACTATTCAACACTGGTGGGACGCGAACAAGGGGACACAGGTGGAAGCTGAGTACCCAAATGAGCCACAGAGACGTTAGAAAGAACTTTTTCAGTGTCAGAGTAGTTAGTAAATGGAATGCATTAGGAAGTGATGTGGTGGAGGCTGACTCCATACACAGTTTCAAATGTAGATATGATAGAGCCCAATAGGCTCAGGAATCTGTACACCAGTTGATTGACGGTTGAGAGGCGGGACCAAAGAGCCAGAGCTCAACCCCCGCAAGCACAATTAGGTGAGTACAATTAGGTGAGTACACACACACACACACAGACACACACACACACACACACACACACACACACACACACACACACACACACACACACACACACACACACACACACACACACACACACACACACACACACACACACACACACACACACACACACACTCACACACACACACACACACACACACACACACACACACACACACACACACACACACACACACACACACACACACACACACACACACACACACACACACACACACACACACACACACACACACACACACAAGCCTTTGATACAGTGCCACACAAGAGGCTAGTGCGAAAGTTGGAGATGCAGGCTGGAGTGAGAGGGAAGGTACTCCGGTGGATAGAGGAATACCTAAGCAACAGGAGACAACGAGTCTGTGTGAGGGGTGAGGTCTCAGATTGGCGAGACGTCACAAGTGGAGTCCCGCAGGGGTCAGTCCTTGGACCTATACTGTTTCTGGTATATGTAAATGCTCTCCCAGAGGGTATAGATTCGTTCCTCTCAATGTTTGCCGACGATGCAAAAATTATGAGGAGGATTGAAACAGAGGATGATAGTAGGAGGCTACAAGATGACCTGGATAGACTGAGTGAATGGTCCAACAAATGGCTGTTGAAGTTCAACCCGAGTAAATGCAAAGTAATGAAACTAGGAAGTGGAAACAGGAGGCCAGGCACAGGATACAGAATAGGAGATGAAGTACTTAATGAAACATACAGAGAGAAAGATCTAGGAGTTGATATCACACCAAACCTGTCTCCTGAAGCCCACATAAAGAGAATAACGTCTGCGGCATATGCGAGGCTGGCTAACATCAGAACGGCGTTCAGGAACCTGTGTAAGGAATCATTCAGAATCTTGTACACCACATATGTAAGACCAATCCTGGAGTATGCGGCCCCAGCATGGAGCCCGTACCTTGTCAAGCACAAGACGAAGCTGGAAAAAGTCCAAAGGTATGCTACTAGACTAGTCCCAGAACTAAGAGGCATGAGTTATGAGGAAAGGCTGCGGGAAATGCACCTCACGACACTGGAAGACAGAAGAGTAAGGGGGGACATGATCACAACCTACAAAATCCTCAGGGGAATCGACCGGGTAAACAAGGATTAACTATTCAACACTGGTGGGACGCGAACAAGGGGACACAGGTGGAAGCTGAGTACCCAAATGAGCCACAGAGACGTTAGAAAGAACTTTTTCAGTGTCAGAGTAGTTAGTAAATGGAATGCATTAGGAAGTGATGTGGTGGAGGCTGACTCCATACACAGTTTCAAATGTAGATATGATAGAGCCCAATAGGCTCAGGAATCTGTACACCAGTTGATTGACGGTTGAGAGGCGGGACCAAAGAGCCAGAGCTCAACCCCCGCAAGCACAATTAGGTGAGTACAATTAGGTGAGTACACACACACACACAGACACACACACACACACACACACACACACACACACACACACACACACACACACACACACACACACACACACACACACACACACACACACACACACACACACACACACACACACACACACACTCACACACACACACACACACACACACACACACACACACACACACACACACACACACACACACACACACACACACACACACACACACACACACACACACACACACACACACACACACACACACACACACACACAAGCCTTTGATACAGTGCCACACAAGAGGCTAGTGCGAAAGTTGGAGATGCAGGCTGGAGTGAGAGGGAAGGTACTCCGGTGGATAGAGGAATACCTAAGCAACAGGAGACAACGAGTCTGTGTGAGGGGTGAGGTCTCAGATTGGCGAGACGTCACAAGTGGAGTCCCGCAGGGGTCAGTCCTTGGACCTATACTGTTTCTGGTATATGTAAATGCTCTCCCAGAGGGTATAGATTCGTTCCTCTCAATGTTTGCCGACGATGCAAAAATTATGAGGAGGATTGAAACAGAGGATGATAGTAGGAGGCTACAAGATGACCTGGATAGACTGAGTGAATGGTCCAACAAATGGCTGTTGAAGTTCAACCCGAGTAAATGCAAAGTAATGAAACTAGGAAGTGGAAACAGGAGGCCAGGCACAGGATACAGAATAGGAGATGAAGTACTTAATGAAACATACAGAGAGAAAGATCTAGGAGTTGATATCACACCAAACCTGTCTCCTGAAGCCCACATAAAGAGAATAACGTCTGCGGCATATGCGAGGCTGGCTAACATCAGAACGGCGTTCAGGAACCTGTGTAAGGAATCATTCAGAATCTTGTACACCACATATGTAAGACCAATCCTGGAGTATGCGGCCCCAGCATGGAGCCCGTACCTTGTCAAGCACAAGACGAAGCTGGAAAAAGTCCAAAGGTATGCTACTAGACTAGTCCCAGAACTAAGAGGCATGAGTTATGAGGAAAGGCTGCGGGAAATGCACCTCACGACACTGGAAGACAGAAGAGTAAGGGGGGACATGATCACAACCTACAAAATCCTCAGGGGAATCGACCGGGTAAACAAGGATTAACTATTCAACACTGGTGGGACGCGAACAAGGGGACACAGGTGGAAGCTGAGTACCCAAATGAGCCACAGAGACGTTAGAAAGAACTTTTTCAGTGTCAGAGTAGTTAGTAAATGGAATGCATTAGGAAGTGATGTGGTGGAGGCTGACTCCATACACAGTTTCAAATGTAGATATGATAGAGCCCAATAGGCTCAGGAATCTGTACACCAGTTGATTGACGGTTGAGAGGCGGGACCAAAGAGCCAGAGCTCAACCCCCGCAAGCACAATTAGGTGAGTACAATTAGGTGAGTACACACACACACACAGACACACACACACACACACACACACACACACACACACACACACACACACACACACACACACACACACACACACACACACACACACACACACACACACACACACACACACACACACACACACACACACACACACACACACACACACACAAGCCTTTGATACAGTGCCACACAAGAGGCTAGTGCGAAAGTTGGAGATGCAGGCTGGAGTGAGAGGGAAGGTACTCCGGTGGATAGAGGAATACCTAAGCAACAGGAGACAACGAGTCTGTGTGAGGGGTGAGGTCTCAGATTGGCGAGACGTCACAAGTGGAGTCCCGCAGGGGTCAGTCCTTGGACCTATACTGTTTCTGGTATATGTAAATGATCTCCCAGAGGGTATAGATTCGTTCCTCTCAATGTTTGCCGACGATGCAAAAATTATGAGGAGGATTGAAACAGAGGATGATAGTAGGAGGCTACAAGATGACCTGGATAGACTGAGTGAATGGTCCAACAAATGGCTGTTGAAGTTCAACCCGAGTAAATGCAAAGTAATGAAACTAGGAAGTGGAAACAGGAGGCCAGGCACAGGATACAGAATAGGAGATGAAGTACTTAATGAAACAGACAGAGAGAAAGATCTAGGAGTTGATATCACACCAAACCTGTCTCCTGAAGCCCACATAAAGAGAATAACGTCTGCGGCATATGCGAGGCTGGCTAACATCAGAACGGCGTTCAGGAACCTGTGTAAGGAATCATTCAGAATCTTGTACACCACATATGTAAGACCAATCCTGGAGTATGCGGCCCCAGCATGGAGCCCGTACCTTGTCAAGCACAAGACGAAGCTGGAAAAAGTCCAAAGGTATGCTACTAGACTAGTCCCAGAACTAAGAGGCATGAGTTATGAGGAAAGGCTGCGGGAAATGCACCTCACGACACTGGAAGACAGAAGAGTAAGGGGGGACATGATCACAACCTACAAAATCCTCAGGGGAATCGACCGGGTAAACAAGGATTAACTATTCAACACTGGTGGGACGCGAACATGGGGACACAGGTGGAAGCTGAGTACCCAAATGAGCCACAGAGACGTTAGAAAGAACTTATTCAGTGTCAGAGTAGTTAGTAAATGGAATGCATTAGGAAGTGATGTGGTGGAGGCTGACTCCATACACAGTTTCAAATGTAGATATGATAGAGCCCAATAGGCTCAGGAATCTGTACACCAGTTGATTGACGGTTGAGAGGCGGGACCAAAGAGCCAGAGCTCAACCCCCGCAAGCACAATTAGGTGAGTACAATTAGGTGAGTACACACACACACACACACACACACACACACACACACACACACACACACACACACACACACACACACACACACACACACACACACACAAACACAAACACACACACACACACACACACACACACACACACACACACACACACACACACACACACACACACACACACACACACACACACACACACACACACACACACACACACACACACACACACACACACACACACACACACACACACACACACAAGCCTTTGATACAGTGCCACACAAGAGGCTAGTGCGAAAGTTGGAGATGCAGGCTGGAGTGAGAGGGAAGGTACTCCGGTGGATAGAGGAATACCTAAGCAACAGGAGACAACGAGTCTGTGTGAGGGGTGAGGTCTCAGATTGGCGAGACGTCACAAGTGGAGTCCCGCAGGGGTCAGTCCTTGGACCTATACTGTTTCTGGTATATGTAAATGATCTCCCAGAGGGTATAGATTCGTTCCTCTCAATGTTTGCCGACGATGCAAAAATTATGAGGAGGATTGAAACAGAGGATGATAGTAGGAGGCTACAAGATGACCTGGATAGACTGAGTGAATGGTCCAACAAATGGCTGTTGAAGTTCAACCCGAGTAAATGCAAAGTAATGAAACTAGGAAGTGGAAACAGGAGGCCAGGCACAGGATACAGAATAGGAGATGAAGTACTTAATGAAACAGACAGAGAGAAAGATCTAGGAGTTGATATCACACCAAACCTGTCTCCTGAAGCCCACATAAAGAGAATAACGTCTGCGGCATATGCGAGGCTGGCTAACATCAGAACGGCGTTCAGGAACCTGTGTAAGGAATCATTCAGAATCTTGTTCACCACATATGTAAGACCAATCCTGGAGTATGCGGCCCCAGCATGGAGCCCGTACCTTGTCAAGCACAAGACGAAGCTGGAAAAAGTCCAAAGGTATGCTACTAGACTAGTCCCAGAACTAAGAGGCATGAGTTATGAGGAAAGGCTGCGGGAAATGCACCTCACGACACTGGAAGGCAGAAGAGTAAGGGGGGACATGATCACAACCTACAAAATCCTCAGGGGAATCGACCGGGTAAACAAGGATTAACTATTCAACACTGGTGGGACGCGAACAAGGGGACACAGGTGGAAGCTGAGTACCCAAATGAGCCACAGAGACGTTAGAAAGAACTTTTTCAGTGTCAGAGTAGTTAGTAAATGGAATGCATTAGGAAGTGATGTGGTGGAGGCTGACTCCATACACAGTTTCAAGTGTAGATATGACAGAGCCCGATAGGCTCAGGAATCTGTACACCTGTTGATTGACGGTTGAGAGGAGGGACCAAAGAGCCAGAGCTCAACTCCCGCAAACACAACTAGGTGAGTACAACTAGGTGAGTACACACACACACACACACACACACACACACACACACACACACAACAGAACATCTGGCTAACATCAGACTGGCTAACATCAGAACAGCGTTCAGGAACCTGTGTAAGGAATCATTCAGAATCTTGTACACCACACATGTAAGACCAATCCTGGAGTATGCGGCCCCAGCATGGAGCCCGTACCTTGTCAAGCACAAGACGAAGCTGGAAAAAGTCCAAAGGTATGCTACTAGACTAGTCCCAGAACTAAGAGGCATGAGTTATGAGGAAAGGCTGCGGGAAATGCACCTCACGACACTGGAAGACAGAAGAGTAAGGGGGGACATGATCACAAC
>NC_091151.1:9624137-9764137 GCF_040958095.1 Procambarus clarkii
TCGAGTAACATTATAGAAGTAGGATCCCTTGATTGTTTCATGACTAGGTTAGACATATATTAATGAGATTGGGTGGATATAAATCGGAACTGCTTATCGTATGGGCAAATATGCCTTCGCAGTTACCTTCATTCTTATGTTCAGTATCCAATTTGCCTTAATCCGAACATTTATTTGAAATTCAGTGGTTGAAACATGAACCAAATTACCGGGTAACATGTCTTGAGGTTATGCTGAGATGATTTCGGGGCTTTTTAGTGTCCCCGCCGGCCCGGTCCTCGACCAGGCCTCCACCCCCAGGAAGCAGCCCGTGACAGATGACTAACACCCAGGTACCTATTTTACTGCTAGGTAACAGGGGCATAGGGTGAAAGAAACTCTGCCCATTGTTTCTCGCCGGCGCCTGGGACCACAGGATCAGGACCACAGGATCACAAGTCCAGGGGGCTGTCCGCTCGGCCGACCGACTCCCATTAAATAAAATTAAATAAATTTACTCCCGGTAAATACAGTGCTGAAGTCGGTAAAAAAGAAAAATGAAACGCAAGTTATCCAGTATGCCGCAGGTTCACTCGATAAATAACTATGTATTAGTGAATATTGCATGATCCCTAAAGAAATCAATAAATCGTTGGTTTACGTTTTCAAATTGTTTGGAATTGTGAATAACGATATGATGGACAGATATGATGATATATATATGATATATGATATATGATATATGATATATATATATAATATATAATATATATATATATATATATATATATATATATATATATATATATATATATATATATAACTGAAAACTCACACCCCAGAAGTGACTCGAACCCATACTCCCACAACTGGTATGTACAGGGACGCCTTAATCCGCTTGACCATCACGACCGGACATAAGGAAGTGATAGCCGAGGCTATATGAACCACTTCCCCGCCGGCACTCGGATGGTAATCTTGGGCATAGCATTGTGGGAGTATGGGTTCGAGTCACTTCTGGGGTGTGAGTTTTCAGTTGTATATAGTCCTGGGGACCATTCAGGCTTGTTTGCATTTGTGTTCCTCACGTGTGCCCCAAAGAATGAGGTGATTTGATAAAATGCTATGCCCAAGATTACCATCCGAGTGCCGGCGGGGAAGTGGTTCATATAGCCTCGGCTATCACTTCCTTATGTCCGGTCGTGATGGTCAAGCGGATTAAGGCGTCCCTGTACATACCAGTTGTGGGAGTATGGGTTCGAGTCACTTCTGGGGTGTGAGTTTTCAGTTGTATATAGTCCTGGGGACCATTCAGGCTTGTTTGCATATATATATATATATATATATATATATAATATATTATATATATATATATATACTGAAGAGGATGATAGAAACAGCTTGAACTACTCTATCCTTTTCAGATGTACAATATTATCTCAATAAAAGTACTTGAACTTGCAGCCTCTTACTCCACAACCGACCAATCACATCTCACTTATTCCCACTTGGCTGTGCCAACCATAAATACGCCTCACTCGCCGTGTTTGACACATTCTTACTCCATCTCCTGTAGCTCCATGTTAGAATATAGTACCAGGAAAATGTCGACTGTACCATTTGTTCTTTGGTTCATGTGTCTGAACTTTGTGTCTGGATATTATTATGTGACGATCTGCAAACAAACCGGAGCCTACGTTCCTGTTACCAAGACCGTTATCGCCAACGTTTCTCAAAATGCCATGTTGAAAAATTTCCACGCTGAAAAAACCTTCGATGGTATGATAATTGGGACCCCAATTGTTCAACTTCCAGTCTCCTCTATCACACTGGAAGTGACCCAGGACGCTGACACGCTGTTCTTGGATGATCTTGATGAATTCTCTCTGCCTGTCTTTGAATATGTGGATGAGATTTTTTATGCTACTAGCGTTGTGATTAGCACAACTGAAGGCCCAAGCAAGTATATTCGTACCATTGACTCCATCGTCACACAAACAGTAGCTAATCATGAAAAAACTCTTCTCATAACAGAACTGGAATATTTCACCGTTGGTTCAACAGTATCAACCGAGCCCACCAAGGTGACAGTCGGCCCTCTGGAGACGAACACTGCGAAGGTAGACGACAATAATGCCCTCTTCGAGCTCACAGAATACTTAACTGTCACCTCATGTTATAAGGCTCAAACTTCCTATGTGCATTAACTTTATTTAGTAAGATTATTAGTGTAGTTTAGTGGGTCAAAGCCCTGTTTGGACTCGCATTAAAACATCAATGTCAATTTTTGTCCCAATTAAAGACTAATATGTAAATTATCTACGAACGTAATAAAAAAATGCTATTATTTTTATCTCATTATTTGCCTTTCTAAAGAATATAAACTTTACCCAAAATTATTTATTGTGGCACACAGATCACACTAACGTGATGCATCAAATGAACAAATCCACAAGAGCCGTGACGAGGATTCGAACCTGCGTCCGGGAGCATCCCAGACACTGCCTTAATCGACTGAGCTACGACAGGGTTAAAAGGGTTGAAACCGAAGTTCTACTGAACTTACTGGATCCCGTAGCCTCTCCGATGCACAAACCAGGGTTTTACACAACCCCCCCCCCCTGCACCCGAGCTATGTCAATAGGCCGTTCTCCATCTTCGCCCTTACATCATCACACTAACGTGTGATGCATCAAATGAACAAATCCACAAGGGCCGTGACAAGGATTCAAACCTGCGTCCGGGAACATCCCAGACACTGCCTTAATCGACTGAGCTACGACAGGGTTACCAAGGTTCTAAGGAAAAGGTTCTATGTTTCAATACCTGTTCTTTCACTGTTGTTTTCCTTCTGATGTGACTGTGGAGTAGCTTTGGTTCGGTCTTGGCTTTGTTTGCTGTATCATTTTCAAAACTTTTCTCTGCTTCTCTTCTCACCCTGACGTACTCATTCCTGGTTGTCTGGTATCTCTCTCTGCTGTCTGGTGTTCTGATATTCCGGAAGTTCCTCCACGCCCTTTTGTTCAGTTTCTTCGCTTCCATACATGCCCTATTATACCATGGATTCTTCTGTTGCTTCTCGGATTTTTCCCTTTGGGCCGGGATGAACCTGTTTACTGCCTCCTGACACTTTTGGGTAACATAGTACATCATACCCTGTACCCATGTACCCTGTGTGTGTGTGTGATTTGAACACCTTAGTTATCTTTCATGTTATGTTTATATGAATGGGGAGCATATATTATTATTATTATTATGGTCTTAATGTAATCGCTTACATCGTTGAGACGGTGTTGAGATTAACCGCAGGAAAAAAGCCCGTGTGACCCGCCCTAGTATTTACGCTCATTTATTTATTTATAGATTAATATTTTTTTTTTCCTATTCTTTGGAGTCGGAGATCATATACGGTGTTTTTATTGCGGTGGAGAACTTGTTAACTTCGAACCTTCGGACAACCCCTGGACACTCCATGCCCGATATTATCCGCAGTGCATCTACTTAAATCTAATGAAAGATCGAGCTTTCATTAAAAGTGCACTCTCTTTCTCCCCTCCTTGGGTAACTAAACAAGTAGATGAAACATTGATTATCACCCTCCTGCAAGGACTTGGTTATTTCAATGGACTGGCTATTACGTTGAGATTCCCATACAACACTTTGTGAGCCGCTCTAATCGAATATCTGAAGATCACAAAGGACATATTACCACTCCTTGGTGAAACTAACAGTGATGAGGTGCTGATGTGGTTTTTAGATCGGGTGGATGAAGGCGACGGCTCCCTCACAGATGAGGTAGCTGAATCTCACTTAGAACTATTAATGTCCCAAAGTGTTATCTACCCCCACCCAGTTCCCACAGTAGCGGAGGTGGGTGAGCGTGTAGGTGTTGTTGCAGAAGAGATGCATATGCCGGGTGTAGGGAGGTTTTATTGCAAAGTATGTTACACCCAAGAAATAAACACTGTTATCATTCCCTGTAGGCATATGGTAATATGTTCGGATTGCATAACAAAATGTGACAAATGTCCTGTATGTCGAGGAGATGTGGTACATCTACTTCTCCCTATTATCTCTTAATAAACAAATCTGAAGTTGAATCTTTTATATTATCCTTATTATTATTATCGGCTGAGGGTGATGAGGGTGTGTGGTAAGGAGGCACCCCCATCTACTTGAATGGGTGTATATAACTTGCCTTGACCTGGTAGAGGCCAGGCCTTGGTGGTTGGACTAGGCCAAAACAATGGAAACTCTTGGGTTGCAAGAGCAGGAAAAGTCCTAAACAGACTACATTTAAAAAACATGATTCTTGATAGAGAGGGTGATCATCCACACCCAAATTACACTCCTTCCGCGCCGTGGGAAGAGCCTACTTTCAAAATAGTAATAGAAAGTCTCCCAATGAAAAAGGCTGCCTATGATCCGACAATCCTAAGGCGCATAATAGAAGAGCAAATGTATAGCATAGCAGTAGCAGGAGCCACCCATATCTTCACTGACGGATCGGTGGACACAGAAAATGAGAGTGCTGGCGCTGCTCTTTGCACGACCAGCGTTCAGGCATATTGGAGACTGGGAGGACTAGTATCATCAACCCAAACTGAGCTGTTCGCCATACAACAGGCATTCGCATATGTGATTGCACAAAACACTCAAAATGCAATCATACACACAGACTCAAAAGCTGCACTTCAAATACTAGGACAAAAACAGTGGAAAGATAATGTGGAAATAATTACCACCATTTTGTATCAAGGAGCAGTCGCTAAAGGCAAAGGCCTCAACATAACTTTAAACTGGATCCCATCCCATATTGGAATCCCATTAAATGAAAAAGCTGATGAAATTGCTAAATTGGCAACTCGTCATCCAGTGATACATAAAACAATTCAACCCAGCCTAGAGAACATAAAAAACATCATCACCAAAAAACTCTCACATCTCAACAAAGCCTACCTGCACCAGAGAATAGCT
Source organism: Procambarus clarkii (assembly GCF_040958095.1). Taxonomy (NCBI): domain Eukaryota; kingdom Metazoa; phylum Arthropoda; class Malacostraca; order Decapoda; family Cambaridae; genus Procambarus; species Procambarus clarkii. Next base: position 9,629,094 of record NC_091151.1, read on the forward strand.
GAAGGTTCGCCATCTGCAACATGGTATCTTCAGGCAACCAAATTAGAAAGGTTAAATATCCCAAAAGGAATCCACAGGGAAATAGCAGTTAGGTTATATAGACTACGTCTAGGTTACAGATGCAACTGGGAGATTGGTGAACCCCGACAGAGAGAGTGCATCTTCTGCCAAACTGTCACAGAAAAGCCATTACTTCACTATCTTCTGGAATGTGAAGCAACCAATGACCTTAGAATAGCTTTAAGAGTTCCTGAATCATGCAGTGGCCACCCTGAAGCCATCAACACAGCCACTCTCCTGGTCAACAAAGGTGTCCAGCAGCTGGACACCCTCATAAAGACTGTGAAGCAGTATCCTCCCCCACGATAACAGCTTGATGGTTAAATGCAACCTCAGAACACTGGGAAAAAAAAGAAGAAAAAAAAAAAAAAAATTGTACCACTTACGGGCTATTCATGCCCGTGCCACCTCTTGGGTGGCTTAATCTTTATCAATCGGTAGAGGCCACCACTTCATCCTTCTCACATGACCGCACGACCCTCTGCTGCCGGTATTGGTGTCCCTCCCACTGTTGGTGACGGGATCTTAGGTCAAGCCCTGGCAATAATTCGTGGTATGTTCCCCTAAGCTGAGCTAAATCAGGCTAAGATGGTTGTTGTTGATGTAATAATAACAAATAATAATAGTAATAATATTAATGGGGAAGATGGTACTAACAGAGTAAATGTTAGGCTAGTAATATAAACTTTTTTTTAGATTTCCTGGAGAATGGTAGCAGCCGATCCACACCCTCCCCCAGGGGAAATATTTTCATCTTCTTGGGGAATACTCTGTGACGATAATCTCTTTCTAGAGAGATTGAGCCTGCTCTTCCCTACTTTAAGTTACGTCCCAAGACACAAGTATAAGATGCTACATTCAAGATACGTCACCAATAGCACAAAACGTTTTGACCAGGAGGCAAAACGTATCCAAGATCCCCCACTCCACACACCCTCCTCACGCCGGCTCGTCATCAAACCAGCTAACTACCCTTCACCAGCTTGCCTGCCTGTGATTGGTGACTCGCCAGCCGCGCACCTGCACACAGCACCTCAGCGCCCTCTACACGAATCGACGTCTGATCCTGACCAGCAATCCACTTCAGAATATTCCTTGTGCTCTTAAGGTTGACACCTCTCTCTGGCATACTCGCTCATTAGTTCGTATACTAAGGGAGGTTTCAGCCATAGCCGATATTCTCAGCACCATTTTAACATTGTATTTCACATTGTCTTTGAATTTTCTTTATTATTTACCTGTAATTTAACTTCCCGAGATTTGTCTTTATTTTCATTTATGTTTAAAGTAAATATATTAAAGTTTCATTGTTCATATTTTGTGTTTTACGTGTTCCTCCCTCTAACTTATCACAGACAGGCAAGCAGTCTATAATTTTGTTTAAAGTGTGACCAGGCTTTGACACCGGCCATTGGAGGACTGCCGAACATCAACACTTTCCCGTCACAACTCGCATACACACAAACACCAGGGAGGTGATAACCTCTCCCCCCCCCCACTCCAGACGAACATGGTGTTAGCAGTACCTCCGATGCTTGTGCTGCTGGTGGCACTGCTGCTGCTGGCACTGCTGTTGCTGCTGGTGACACAGCTGCTGCTGGTGGCACTGCTGCTGGTGACACAGCTGCTGCTGGTGGCATTGCTGTTGCTGGTGGTGACACAGCTGCTGCTGCTGGCACTGCTGTTGCTGCTGGTGACACAGCTGCTGCTGGTGGCACTGCTGCTGCTGCTGGCACTGCTGTTGCTGCTGGTGACACAGCTGCTGCTGCTGGCACTGCTGTTGCTGCTGGTGACACAGCTGCTGCTGGTGGCACTGCTGTTGCTGGTGGCACTGTTGTTGCTGGTGGTGGTGGTGCTGCTGCTGGTGGCACTGCTGTTGCTGGTGGTGGTGCTGCTGCTGCTGGCACTGCCACCGCAAGTGGATGTCTCCCTACACTCACCGCTGCTGCCGCTGATGTAGATCATGTTGATAGTAGTGGTAGTAATAACAGTATCCCCCCATTGTGTAGTTGGTGGTAACTCCAGTACTAGCAAGACCGATGTTGTGGGGAATAGACCGGATGCTGGCGTGAGCAATAATAATAATAATGCATCATATTTTTGTTTAGCAGTTGAAGAGGGGCTATCCCCAAGCCTTTTAACAGGGGGGTGCAGAGTAGGCAATGGCACTACTAGTAATATTAGGACTGAAGAAGTTGAAAGAATGAGGGGGAATATTTCACAGGAGAGTGACTGTCCTGATCTCCTGACTATGAGTGGAAGTATTGATGACGCAGTGTTTGCTGCCATTTCTCTCTCAGAGGTTGACCCCTCTAGTCAGACCGAAAACGATTTGAATATAGAGGCATTACTGGATGGGAGTATAATGCTTACAGACGGTTAACAACTAGGTTTACTATCAGATGTTGATATGAATCTTTTCCTCAACCCAAAACTTAGTTCACACCAAGTCACATCTATGAACCTCACCCCCTAAACCTAGCTCACACCAGACCTCATCTACAGTCCGCAACTCTAAACTAAGTTCACACAAACCCTCATCTAGGGTTTTCACCATTTGGTCACCACTTGGTCCGGGAGACACCTCCCGTCACGCAGGGTGCAGTTGCGCCTCCACAGATCTCCAGTATCAGCTCTTGATACTGGTAATGGCTCAAAAGGGCCACCACTTACGGGCTATTCATGCCCGTGTCACCTTTTGGGTGGCTTAATGTTCATCATCATCATCATCTAGGGTTAGAGCTCGAGATGAGCGGAACACATCCTCAGTATCTCAGTCGGTGATAATAAGTAGCAATGAAGAAAACTTTACCCCGCTGCGAAGGATTCGAGTTGGGGATGATCTTAATAGATCCAACTATATTGATACCACCAGCAGTGATAGTGATAATGGCGATGAGCGTGAAATATCTATACTGCCCCCTCCTAAACGACAGATTATGATGAAACGAAATGTCAATCTTCCGACTATAGAAAAAAAACTAAAACATAAACCTTAAAATAAATTTTTGAAACTTCACGCATAATAGTGTAAACAGCTGAGTGATTACCACACCATACAGGGGTAATAACACCTTTATGATTCGCTAATGTATGTTTGTTTGTTTTACCAGGATAAATATGTACCTACATTATGTTATGTCTAGCAGTTATTGAATAAAAGTATTGAGAGAGTTGGATATTCCATTTTCATCCCTCTGTGATAACACCAGTCTCTGTTTTTTTTCTGCTGGATTGAGCACTAATGGGGAGATGAGAGAAGGGCGATGTAGAGTGACAACTCGGCACTAAGGTGTGACACGACCGAACTCTAACGAAGGTCTGACCTTAACGAGACAGATTGATTTCAGTGTACTGTTGCGCACATTGCCGTACAGTCCAAATGGCATAAAGCCAACCTGATGACATTTTCAAATGTTATTTGGTCATCAGACAGACAGAAAGATGTTTTCCACGTTACGTTACATTACGTAATGTTCATATAACGTGATATAAGAACTAAACAAGCATGCACTAATATTTTATTTGTGTTTGAATGGAATGGCTAAACATGGTTCACATTTCAGTATTGTTATTTGGACATCAGGCAGAAAGTTGATTTCTGCATTACGATACTAAGTGTAAGGATATAGTGGTCATTAACCCAGTCATGCAATAGACAGACAACAACAAGAGGCACACCGCTTGAATGCTTGCTCCTGCCGTCATGTGGTATACTTGGACAGCAGAAAGAGGTTTTCCACGTTACGTTACATTGTGTTACAGGGAGCTATAACTGCCACACACAGTAATATTGATATAGTAAGAGAGATGTAATGGAGTTATTGTGTTTGGAATGTAATAGCTAAACATGGTTCTCATTTCAATAATGTTATTTGGACATCAGACAGAAAGTTGATTTAGATGTTATGTTACTAAGTGCCTCGCTCACTCCCTCATTTACTCGACACACCTTAAGATGTAAAATGTTTCCCTCATCCAGTATAAGAGTGTTGAACATTCTGTGACTTTGACCAGCTATGATATTAAAGTCCATGTTTTCGCTGAGCTACTGTTGTGCACAGTCATCTCGCTACGGCGGGTCAGTGCCATCTCGCTAAGACGGTCAGTGCCATCTCGCTAAGACGGTCAGTGCCATCTCGCTAAGACGGTCAGTGCCATTCAGTCGTAACGGCATAAGGTCAACCTGGCAAAACTGTAGATCCTATGTCCTAGCAACTGATGCCGGGTATTTCACTAACGGCTCAGCCTGAGAGAGATAGAGAGAGAGAAAGAAGCTGTCTATCCGCATAGCATATTAGAGTCTTCAGAAATATATATGCTTACTCTGCTAACAGCGCAGGCTTGGAAATTGTATGTGGGAAAGGGAGAGAAGTTCGGCTGGGTGGTGCTGGTGGGGTGAGGCTATGATCATCCCAATACATCACATCTCAAACCTCTACCTCAGATGTGTGTAATGGTGAAGCGCCTTGGGTTAGATCTAAAATTGCATATATATTCATTCAGTAGTGTGAAAAACACCCGCAAGTCTCCCAGTGCACCACCTTCTGGCTATGGTGTGTGGTATCAATACACTACACTTATGTCAAACTCTCTCAAGAGGTTATCTGACACCCCCAAAGCATTCCTCCAGACCCGCGGACTTAGGTAATGTGAAGTGTGTGAAATTGTCAAGTGATTCATGCTGTCTGTCACCTGCATGGGAGGGGTGTGTGGGGCAGGGACATATGACCCCAGCAGCTAATGCCAACACTGGTCACTCAAGTGCGGAACGTCCAAGAGCATGCATGGGCGGGCCTCCCACCCACCCACACAGGCGAAGGTGAGGGGGGGGGGGTGAGCGAGTCACTCCTGTTGCTACTATCCCCCTGGTGCAAACCTCAGGTCAACGTGGACATTATACACTTCGCTCTAGAAGCAAGCTAGATGTGTGGGTGAACGGTGGGAGAGAGAGAGAGGGAGAGCCCCACACACTGTTTACAGAAAAAACCGTTGTCACACACCATTTGATGCTGAGATGTCCCCACCGCTAACACGACTCTGTCTGATGTCTAACTAATCACCGTCATTGAACACCGCCGACACAAACTGAATTGGGTGAGAGAAAGTTAAACGTTTCTTTTCCTTACATAAAACAGAAATTCTTCAGGAAAAATAATAACTCCCTCCACTATCACACAAACCCGCCGCCACCTGATCCCCTCTCCCCCTTTTCCCTCCTACTCCCACACTAATACCCATTTTAAGAGCCTGGTCTCCTACCCTCTCAGGGGTAAGAACATAAGAACAAAGGTAACTGCAGAAGGCCTATTGGCCCATACGAGGCAGCTCCTATGTATAACCACCCAATCCCACTCATATACTTGTCCAACCTGCGCTTGAAACAATTGAGGGACCCCACCTCCACCACGTTACGCGGCAATTGGTTCCACAAATCAACAACCCTGTTACTGAACCAGTATTTACCCAAGTCTTTCCTAAATCTAAACTTATCCAATTTATACCCATTGTTTCGTGTTCTGTCTAGTGTTGATATTTTTAATACCCTATTAATATCCTCCCTGTTATATCCATTCATCCACTTGTAAACCTCTATCATGTCACCCCTAACTCTTCGCCTTTCCAGTGAATGCAACTTAAGCTTTGTTAATCTTTCTTCATATGAGAGATTTCTAATTTGGAGAATTAACTTAGTCATCCTACGTTGGACACGTTCAAGTGAATTTATATCCGTTCTATAATACGGCGACCAAAACTGAACTGCATAATCTAAATGGGGCCTAACCAGAGCAAGATATAGCTTAAGAACCACACCAGGTGTCTTGTTACTATTGCTTCGATTAATAAATCCCAGTGTCCTATTCGCCTTATTACGAACATTCATGCATTGATCCTTTTGTTTTAAATTCTTACTAATCATAACTCCCAGATCCCTTTCACAATCCGACTTCGCAATCTCAACACCATCTAGCTCGTATCTTGTAACTCTATCATCATTACCTAGCCTCAGAACTTTACATTTATCAGCATTAAACTGCATTTGCCAATCCTTTGACCATTTCAAAACCCTATCTAGATCAACTTGAAGTTATAGTGAGTCCTCCTCCGAATTAATTTCCCTACCGATTTTCGTATCATCGGCAAATTTGCAAATGTTGCTACTCAAACCTGAATCTAAATCATTTATATATATTATAAACAGCAGAGGTCCCAGGACAGAGCCCTGAGGTACTCCACTAACAACATTATCCCACTCTGACTTAACCCCATTTATACTAACTCTCTGTTTCCTTTGAAATAGCCATGCCCTAATCTAACTTAATATAGCACCCCCAATACCATGAGCTTCTATTCTTTTTAATTAGTCTTTCATGTGGCACTGTGTCAAAAGCTTTACTAAAGTCAAGGTACACAACATCACAATCCTTACCACTATCAACTGCCTCAACTATGCTGGAATAAAAAGTTAGCAAATTTGTTAAACATGAGCGGCCATTTGTAAAACCATGTTGCGACTCATTTATTAATTTATGTTTTTCAAGATGGAGACGAATTATATTTGCAATTATTGATTCAAGTAACTTTCCCACAATAGACGTTAGGCTAATTGGCCGATAGTTTGACGCAAGTGATCTATCTCCTTTCTTAAAAATTGGTACCACATTAGCTACCTTCCATGACTCTGGCACTCTGCCTGACTCTATTGATTTATTAAATATGGTAGACAGTGGCTCGGAAAGCTCCTCTTTGCATTCTTTAAGCACCCTGGCAAACACTTCATCCGGCCCCTGGGGATTTGTTTGGTTTTAGTTTTTCTAATTGTTTAATTACATCCTCCCTGGTAACTGCTAAACTAGTCAACCTGTCCTCATCCCCACCCACATAGACTTGTTCTGCTGAAGGCATATTGTTAAGTTCTTCTTTAGTAAATACAGATATAAAATATTTGTTAAAAATACTACTCATCTCTTTGTCATTATCAAGGGTAGGGGGGCCATTCACTCCTCAACATATCCTTCCCAGGTAGGGGGGCCCCCTCCCTCCTTTACATAACCTACATACTCGCATGTATCTACTCTTCACCTGCTCATCACTCCTCTTCTTATACTCTCCCTAAATGACCAGATACCACCACATACCCCCACCCACGCTCCAGCATGACCCTCTCTCATGTGACGCGCAACCGGACGCCCCGCGCCCGGCACGCACTACACACCCGGGGCAACACCTGAGCAGTGGGGCCTAATGGCCTCATCTGCTCAGGTGCTGCGTGCAGTTCTAGTCTCAATTTACGCTGCTCACCTCCGCCTCCATCTGAAGCCTGGAACTTTGCTTTAGCAAACTGGGACCAATTTCAAAACCTCATTTCAGAGTGGCATAGAAACTATGATGTTCCTGAAGACATTAATCAGGCAGAACAAGATTTGGTCCAAGCGATTAAAAGCTAACCACTCGATCCCACTGAAAAAACAGTCCACCGGACACCATAAAGATCATTGGTACTATTGCAAACGCGTCAAAGAATTCAACCATAGACTCAACAGAACAAGAAAGCTATACAAAAAGTAACCAAGTGACCGCAACAAGTCCTAACTTTGTGAGGTCAAGGAACATGTGCATCGGGAGACCAGACTAATAAAAGAACAAAAGTGGCTGGAATGGGATTCACATCTGAATGTACACACCTCTCTTGGAGAGATGTGGCAGCAAATCCACCGGGTCAAAGGAAACAAAACACCTAAAGCTCCACACCTCAAGGATCCTCAACAGGAATCCGAAATACTAACCGAGGGAGGTCGCTAACCTCCCTCTCTGAAGGAGCCAATCTGCAAGTCCTTCGCACATACTATGTACAGGCAGACAGATCAGTGATCGATTATGCCGCACCTGCACTCACAGGTCTGTCACACCAACAGTGGAAAAATCTGGAAGTTGCCCAAATCAATGCTATGAGAGCCGCACTGGGAGCCCCCATGTGGACCAGGCTTGAAACTCTAAGACTGGAAATGGGATTGCTCTCTCTTCAACAAAGAATATCACAAAGAATAGCTGCAATTATCAGTAAGAAGATTATTTCTCCTGATCCAATCCAAGTACGGCAGGCCTTGGTGGATGGACTTGGCCAAAACAATGGAAACTCGTGGGCTGCATGAGCGGGAAATGTCCTAAACAGACAACTTTTAAAAAGCTTGAGTCTTGATAGAAAGGGTGATCAACCACACCCAAATTCCACCTCTTCCGCACCGTGGGAAGAGCCTACTTTCAAAATAGTAATAGAAAGTCTTGCAATGAAAAAGGCTGCCTATGATCCAACAATCCTAAGGCACATAATAGAAGAGCAAATGTATATCATTGCAGTAGCAGGAGCCACCCAAATTTGCACAGACGGATCAGTTGACACAGAATATGAGAGTGCTGGCGCTGCTCTTTACACAGCCAGCGTACAGGTACATTGGAGACTGGGAGGACTAGTATCATCAACCCAAACTGAGCTGTTCGCCATACAACAGGCATTCGCACATGTGATTACACAAAACACTCAAAATGCAATCATACACAAAGACTCAAAAGCTGCACTTCAAATATTAGGACAAAACCAGTGTAAAGATAACGTGGAAATAATTACCACCATTTTGTATCTTGGAGCAGTCTCTAAAGGCAAAGGACTCAACATAACCTTAAACTTGATCCCATCCCATGTTGAAATCCCATTAAATGAGAAAGCTGATGAAATTGCTAAATTGGCAACTCGTCATCTAATGATACATAAAATAATTCAACCCAGCCTACAGAACATAAACAAAAATAATCACCAAAAAGTTCTCACACCTCAACAAAGCCTATCTACATCAGAGAATAGCTGAAAGTTCGCCCTCTGCAACATGGTATCTTCAGGCAACCAAATTAGAAAGGTTATATATCCCAAAAGGAATCCACGGGGAAATAGCAGTTAGGTTATACAGACTACGTCTAGGTTACAGATGCAACTGGCAGATTGGTGAACCCTGACAGAGAGAGTGCATCTTCTGTCAAACTGTCACAGAAAAGCCATTACTTCATTATCTTCTGGAATGTGAAGCAACCGACGACCTTAGAAGAGTTTTAAGAGTCACTGAATCTTGCAGTGGCCACCCTGAATCATTCAACAGCCACTCTCCTGGTCAAAAAAGTTGTCCAGCAGCTGGACACTCTCATAAAGAATGTCAAGCAGTATCCTCCCCCGTGATAACAGCTTGACGATTAAATGCAACCTCAAAATACTGAAAAGAATTACTGAACAAAAAATTGTACCACTTACGGGCTATTCATGCCCGTGCCACCTCTTGGGTGGCTTAATCTTTATCAATCGAGTTTGTCACATTCTGACTCCATCTATTGTAGCTCCATGTTAGAATATAGTACCAGGAAAATGTCGACTGTACCATTTGTTCTTTGGTTGATGAGTTTGAACTTTGTGTCTGGATATTAATATGATGTGACGACCTGCAAACAAACCGGAGCCTATGCTGATACGCAGTTCTTGGATGATCTCCATGAATTCTCTCTCCCTGTCTATAAATATTTGGATGAGTTTTTTTTATGCTACTAGCGTTGTGATTAGTACAAATGAAGGCCCAAGCAAGTATATTCATACTATTGACTTCATTGTCACACAAACAGTAGCTAATCATGAAAAACTCTTTACAAAACTGTAATGGAATATTTCACCGTTGATACTACAACAGTATCAACCGAGCCCACCAAGGTGACAGTCGGCCCTCTGGAGACGAACACTGCGAAGGAAGAGGATAATAATATCCTCTTCGAGCTCACAGAATACTCAACTGTCACCTAATGTTTAAGGCTCAAACTTCCTATGTGCATTAACTTTATTTAGTAAGATTATTAGTGTAGTTAAGTGGGTCAAACCCCTGTTTAGACTCGCATTAAAACATCAATGTCAATTTTTGTCCCAATTAAAGACTAATATGTAAATTATCTACACATGTAATAAACAAACGCTATTATTTTTATCTCATTATTTGCCTTTCTAAAGAATATAAACTTTATACCCAAAATTATTTATTGTGGCATAAAGAAGAAAATATTTATATATCTTAGATGTTGGATAGTATTTGGTGCTTGATGAGAGAATGAAGAGATGATTAGGATCTTCAAGTCGATAAGGATATGGGTTTATCCTTATAACCCCAACATTGAAAATCTTAAATTTTAGACATCATGTTATGAGGCTCATACTTCCTACGGACATTAACTTTTAAATTAATTTACACGAAATCACTAATATCCATGAAATTCTTAAATTTACACCAAGCCTTCCTTTGTCTCACATTTATTAGACTTCCAATGTCTTTGTGTATTAAGGATTAATATGTATAATGAACTACTAAACAAATGCTATTGTTTTATCTTATTATTTGCCTTTTCAAACGTTGATATAAACGTTTATTAAATTATGATATTGATCTAGGTACATATAACAAAATATTTGAATATCTTATTAAGTTGCCTAGAACCTTGTGTTTGATAGAGAGTTGAGAGATGATTAAGAACCTACTGCCTTCTTTTTGTGACAGAAGTTCCTTCAAATTTCAAAATATCTAGCTGTGGGATTTCCTGCTTTCCATGTTGACTAGTTTTTATTGTATCCTATAGCACTGCTACACATCTATATAAAGCACTCTCCTTAATTTATTTTCATAAGTAAATATATCTAGAAAGGTTGGAATTGCCAATGATTAGCGATATCCAGAAAAATAAATTGAGTTTACTGAATAGGTGGTATTATTCGTTTGCGAATTAAATTCAAAATATCTAGCTGTGAGCCTCCCTGCTTTCCGTGTTAACTAGTTTTTATTGAATCCTATAGCACTGCTACACTTCTATATGAAGCACTCACCTTAATTAAATTTCATAAGTAAATATTTCGAGAAAGGTTGGTATTGGCAATGATAAGCGATATCCAGAAAAATAAATTGAGTTTACTGAATGGGTGGTACTATTCGTTTGTGAATTATTTCTTTCAGTTAAGGCGCGGACATCATTAGTGTAAGAAGTGAGTCATAAGATACACCTAGTGCATTTCTTATGTACACATAATTAGCTTATTAACAGCGGCGAAGAATATAAATTTTAATTTATATATTTTTCCAACCCAGCACTTTTCTGATGGTTCTTATCCAAACAAGCTCAGACATTAACTGGTAAGTAATTTTACTTCTCACCATGATATCAAGATGTGCAGATTCATACAAATGTCGATACTGATATTTACTTTAAAAAATTTTTGCAATAAAACACCTAGTAAGTAATGGTAATGTCTTCTCATGGATATAGTAACAGAATAAAAACCTACACTTTTGTATTTGTGAAAATTATATCAAGAAATTCAACCGATTCTTTACATAAATTGTATATATGCACAAGTGTGTGTTTGTATCTTATAAAAGACCTGGACCTAGATTCAGGAAGCTCTGTGTATTTCTTCGTAAGTGGGTTTGCTACGAAGGTTCCTAAGTGCGCCCTAAGAAGATGCTTAGGTGCGATTCAATAAGGTATACTTAGGAAGAAAATTGTTGGTTCACCTGCGTGCCGACAGAGGTCACTACTGTGTTTCGTTTGGCCAATCAGAGAGCAGCAACATTCTTCATATTGAAGATTTAGCGCTGGCTTATCGGAGCTCTACTGCCTCCTATTTACGTCGAATTTTCTTATAAAATTAGTATATTTCGAAGTAAAACAATGTTTTTTCAACTTCTACAGCCAGCACCGACATTGTAGTAAACAAATATGTTACATTTGTTGTTTACCTACGTCATTCTAAGAGATACTGTGTAGCTGTCCTTGTTGCTCGGAAGATGCGCTGACAATTATTGTATATATTTACTGAATTTACCCAAGGGCCACTAACTATCTAGTGACCTCGAAGAGGACAGAAAGCCGGCGGCTTGTTAAAGGGCCCGCCAATTGTCTTAATGATATTTTTTAGCTGGAATTTGGCATTTACGGCTTCAGCGGGTAGGCGGTTCCATGGGTTTATAGCCCTCTTGGTGGAAAAAAAGCATCTGTTTTCAGTCCTACTTGAGAACATACTCTCCAACACTATATCTGTGATTGTCCTGTTATCAGTGACTTCATACCAAATGGTATGAGGTATTTTGAGCTCTGTAATTACTTCATACACTCAGGAATATTGGAAGATATTCTTGTGCTGCACCCAGATTTTGCCAGTGGAGGCTAATAGATCAGCATTAAGTATTTTGTTCTCTCCTAATTCCATGTATGACTGGCCATCCTGTGAGGTGAGGATGTTGGGTGAGCTTGTAGCTGGTTTTTGATCTACACTGTGTGGTCCTTTAGACAGAATAGGGAAGCAGCACATTGCTGTGTATACCTAATCTTCTTAATAAAAAAAAATCAGTAATAAAGATTTTAAATTATAGTTTGTATTATTACAAATACAGTACTGTATTATCCTTATTAAATCATGTTGACCATGGATCATTAAGATCTCATGTTGATATGTAATACAAGTCATATTTCTTTTGAACTGCTAATCCATGCTAATCATACATTAAATTGTGCATTATGTCTCAATTTTTCACTTCCTTGGATATACTGTACAGTACAAAAAGATAGGATAAAAATAAACCAGTAATATTTCTTTCATTATATTTTTCATTTAAATAACTGCATCAATATTTTTACAGCTGACAGGATTTGTTTTCCCATACAGGTGCATTATTTGTTAAAAAAAATTTGGTTTATTGTTACACAATGGTGCTACATAGCCTTCTCAGCTTGGTGCCTTCTTTTAATACTTACTGATTAAAAAATAAATAATAAATACATTTTATTCAGGAAAAGTACATACAGTTGATTTACAAACATAATGTTGGATTTATAGGCAGAGCTAGTACATACAATACCTAAAGCCACTAATACTCATAGCATTTCGGGCAAGGTGTGGGGGGAAAAAAACACAGACTAAAACTTAATAGTAATCGGGATTAGGTATAAATTGTGTTGAAAGAAGGAATAAAAAATACAAAAAGGGGGTTAACATAGCATAAATCAGCAATTGCACATGTTGGTGAACAGCGTTGTTTAAAAAAATAGCAAGACATGGGTTGACATTTAGGAGGTAAGTTAGATACATGGAGTTAATTAGGCAGTACTTGGTTTAACTCTTAAACTGGTTGAGAGAGGTACAGCCTTTGACATGATTCGGGAGGTCATTCCACATTCTGGGTCCCTTGATTTGTAGAGCACTTCTAGTTTGGTTACACACAGCCAAATTGAGTAACAGGAAGAGGTCTTGGACACAAATTTGTTCCATGCTAAATGTAGAGGAATCAGCTGAGTATTCCTCAAATAAAATAAGTTGCCTCAGCTTATAAGGTAAATAAAATAAGCATTTCTCAAATAAGTAGCTGCCTCACCTCACTGCCTTACTGCTACATAGCCTTCCCGGCATTGTGCCTTCTTTTGATAATTACTTGTTCCACACCCAAATTGTATAACAGGAAGAGGTCTTGGACCCCTACTTCCCTCTCTCTTTTTTAATAGTCTATATAGTCATAATTATAGCTTTAAGTATTCAATGAATAAAGTTTTTGACATTTTTACCCTTTTCCTTACCTAACATCATTTGTGCAGCATATTTTTATTTTATGTCTCACCCAGATTTAATTTCAAAATAAAACCAAACTAAATAAATTAGAAATGGGTATGTATAGCTAAGGTACACCCTTACTACTAGGTGAACAGGGGCATTTGGTGATAGTAAATGATCCCATCAGGCAGGGCTCATCACCTTCTCTCATATTTCATGTTCACCAGTGTTTATTTACTTAATAACTACTGGTATAATATCTTGCTATTATAAAACTAATTCTACTATCATCAAACACATATTTACTTCAAGTTTCAAGCAGAGAATGCATATATAACTAACACGAAGGACTCCTCTCCACTAGATTCATCAGCTATAATATTTTGGTCATGTTCCAATATCATAAATCGATCCCAGTGTTATGTAGTAGAGAAAAAATGACTTATATCCAGTTTACGTAAAGCTACGAGTGGTCGAAACCACACTTAAATCCCGGAATGAACTTACGAAGATTTTTCCACTTAGGGTAGTTAATTGAATACGGACGTAGCCGCCACGAAGGCGCTAAGACGGAAAACGCTCTTAGCTAAGAGGAAAAACCTTCGTAAGTACCTTCCTGAATCCGGCCCCTGGTGTTATTCATCAGTGGGCTACCCCTGCCAAATTAAAAGTGGTTGATTATTAATGAAATTTGTACAACAAAATTGGAAAGGTATTGCCTCCTACTAATAAATTTTCACCCTCATAAACTATCAATATAAAACACAAACAAATAATGTTCAACAATTCAAAAAATAAAACTACAATAAACATTTCAGAAATTTTTAAATCTTTATATCTATTACACTTTAGGTACCGAAATATCATTTTATCATTATTCTGCTAACTGCTAACAGTTAACGCTCAATATATGTTTAGTTGACGAAAAACTAAAACATTTTCATGTGCTTCAATTATGCACCAAATTTTTTGAATTTGAAAATATCTAACTCTAAAATACTTATTTCTAATTCTAACCAAAATCCTATTTTATTTCTAAATCCTAACCAAATGGGATCAGTTTTGTGTCCTTCTTTCACACAATATTAAAAAATTTCCATGACATATATATATATATATATATATATATATATATATATATATATATATATATATATATATATGCCCACTATGCAAGGTCCGATTTGCCTAATAAGCAAAGTTTTCATGAATTAATTGTTTTTCGACTACCTAACCTAACCTAACCTATAAAGATAGGTTAGGTTAGGTTAGGTAGGGTTGGTTAGGTTCGGTCATATATCTACGTTAATTTTAACTCCCCCCCAAAAAATTGACCTCATACATAATGAAATTGATAGCTTTATCATTTCATAAGAAAAAAATTAGAGAAAATATATTAATGCAGGAAAACTTGGCTTATTAGGCAAATCGGGCCTTGCATAGTAGGCCAAAAAGTGCGTTCTGGCTACTAGGTACGACATATATATATATATATATATATATATATATATATATATATATATATATATATATATATATATATATATATATATATATATATATATATATATTTTTAAGATGATATACTGAACATCTTGTTTCAGATTCTTTACTTTAAAATGCATAACGTTTCGAATACTTCTCGTATTCATCATCAGATCTAAAAGAAAAAACAGAAATCACAATCAAATAACTGGTAAACAAAGAACTCATACTGAATATAATTGCCTATCAAAGAAAGGAAAATGCTTAAAAAACAAAACACTTAAGCGCAGTGTTATCCTCAAGTAGACTTTAGATTTATTTTTGTCAACACAAATACCATAGGCTCTTATTTTAAATTTAAAGATAAAGTGCCTACCCCCCCTTGTGCTCAAGTGTCGTATATATGTATAATTGTTCCAGCTGTAATGCTGGATATATTGGGAGTTCCATTCGGAACTTTAAGATTAGGATACTTGAGCACCGGGGATTATCTTTTAGGACTGGATTACCATTGTCTAAACCAGCATTTTCGGAGATTAGTAACCATTGTTATGAGTTTGATCATTCTCTGCTGGAATCTGATTTTAAAATTCTGGACACTTGTATGAATGGCCAGTCAGATTTGAGAGTAATGGAATCCTTATATATAAAGGAGCTGCGGCCTCTGTTAAATAGCAACCTTTCAGCTGTTCAATTGTACACTGTATAGTGCACAGTAGGCCCTGTAATTTGATTTATAGTTCATTTTGGTAGTTTAATTTTATTATAATTTTGTTTAGTTTACCATGTCTTTGCCCTTTCTTACTTATTTCAAGTCTTGACATTGTACTTTAATATAATCTTTTATTTAGGATATATAATATATTGTTTGGTATTTAATTTTATTTAATATTTGAGTTTTTTATAAGATTTTGGTTAGTACTTTATAATTGTCGTTTATTCTGTTTGTATTTTACATACATTTTTTGTAGATTTGTAGTCATTATATAAATATTTGTTATAGTGTTTAGTATCTAACTGTTAGGTATCAAGTTTCACTTCTGATCACTTCACATAAGTTTAATAGAATGGTTTGTTTTAGTAGTTATAAATTTTATCTTGTAGTTTAATGGTTTTTTAAATTAGCTTTAATATATGTGACAATTAATAAGTTTTATTTGTATTTATCATTTTAAGTCCGCTTAAGTGTTTTGTTTATTAAGCATTTTCCTTTCTTTGATAGGCAATTATATTCAGTATGAGTTCTTTGTTTACCAGTTATTTGATTGTGATTTCTGTTTTTTCTTTGAGATCTGATGATGAATACGAGAAGTATTCGAAACGTTATGCATTTTAAAGTAAAGAATCTGAAACAAGATGTTCAGTATATCCCCGGTTTTCCTATTCATCTTAAAATTAAGATTCCCGAAGGGATCATAAATATAAATATATATATATAATATATATATAATATATATATATATATATATATATATATATATATATATATATATATATATATATATATATATATATATATATATGTCGTACCTAGTAGCCAGAACGCACTTCTCAGCCTACTATGCAAGGCCCGATTTGCCTAATAAGCCGAGTTTTTATGAATTAATTGTTTTTCGACTACCTAACCTAACCTAACTTTTTCGGCTACCTAACCTAACCTAACCTATAAAGATAGGTTAGGTTAGGTAGGGTTGGTTAGGTTCGGTCATATATCTACGTTTATTTTAACTCCAATAAAAAACATTGACCTCATACATAATGAAATGGGGAGCTTTATCATTTCATAAGAAAAAAATTAGAGAAAATATATTAATTCAGGAAAACTTGGCTTATTAGGCAAATCGGGCCTTGCATAGTAGGCTGAGAAGTGCGTTCTGGCTACTAGGTACGACATTATATATATATATATAAATATATAAATATATATAAAATATATATATATATATATATATATATGTGAGAAAGCTGCACGAACGCGCAAGCCATATATATATAAATATAAAAATATATATATATATATATAAATATATAAAATATATATATATATATGTGAGAAAGCTGCACGAACGCGCAAGCCATATATCACTAAGAACTCTTTGACCCGGCCAGGATTCGAACCCATGCCGTCCAGGATCACCCCTAAACGTACACAGTACCGTGACCACCGCACCAATGATCGTCTATAAGGATTGGTCAGTCTTGGCGCTTATTAACTAAGCTCCCTGACTGACGAACCCCCGACGACACTCATGGATCCATTTGGGTACAGTTTTTCATCAAATTCTGGCGTATGCACGGGCCGCACTGAGTCTAACATGTGTGAGAAAGCTGCATGAACGCAGTATTTATAAAATTTATTTTACTATAAAACCAGAAAAACGGCCAGCCTACTCATGAGAAACTCTCCAGACACAAAGCAGAACGCTTTAAAAGAGACTAACGTCGTCTATGCCTTCAAATGCCCTCTTGGGGACTGTAAGCTCCAAAAAACCCAGTATATAGGCAAGACAACAACATCTCTTTCTAGGCGTTTAACGATGCATAAGCAACAGGGCTCCATTAAGGAACATATAATCTCTTCCCACAACCAAACCATCGCCAGAGAAATCCTAGTAAACAACACAGAAATCATCGATAGATACAGCGATAGCAGGTGGCTTGACGTTTGCGAGGCACTACACATTAAAAAGTCAACACCAGCAATCAACAGCCAATTAATGCCCAACTAAATTCTACCCACCTCAAGACTCCGCTCCAATATAGAAGCATCAAGAAATATGGACCAATAGGCTTTCTACAATCACTTTCATTCAATACCCATTGTTTCGTGTTCTGTATTGTGTTGATGAAATTAATACCCTATTAATACCACCTCACCCCATCCACCTCACTCAAATGTAGATATAAACAAATCGGAGATGTGTAAGTTCTATTCAGTTGTGTATGTGTAAACTAAAGTCTTTGAAAATGTAATAAGTTTTACGAAACGCGCTCAAGTGTCGCGTCAG
Organism: Procambarus clarkii; assembly: GCF_040958095.1. Taxonomy (NCBI): domain Eukaryota; kingdom Metazoa; phylum Arthropoda; class Malacostraca; order Decapoda; family Cambaridae; genus Procambarus; species Procambarus clarkii. The sequence goes on from NC_091151.1 coordinate 9,647,262, forward strand.
ACTAGAAATAAAAATGAATTTTGGAGAATTGATTTTTGAATTACCACCAACAGTGAAAAGAAATGTACGAAAGATCGAGAAAATTCGTGTTAGAATTATTAATCTTACTTTTTCGGTCATATTTAATAATATATATATATATATATATATATATATATATATATATATATATATATATATGTATGCGAACAAGCCTGAATGGTCCCCAGGACAATATGCAACTGAAAACTCACACCCCAGAAGTGACTCGAACCCATACTCCCAGGAGCAACGCAACTGGTATGTACAAGACACCTTAATCCACTTGACCATCACGACCGGACATAATGACGTGATAGCCGAGGCTATTTGAACCACCCCACTGCCGGCACTCGGATAGTTATCTTGGGCATAGCATTTTACCAAATCACCTCATTCTTTGGGGCACACGTGAGGAACACAAATGCGAACAAGCCTGAGGTGATTTGAATGAGGTGATTTGGTAAAATGCTATGCCCAAGATTACTATCCGAGTGCCGGCGGTGGGGTGGTTCAAATAGCCTCGGCTATCACCTCATTATGTCCGGTCGTGATGGTCAAGTGGATTAAGGCGTCTTGTACATACCAGTTGCGTTGCTCCTGGGAGTATGGGTTCGAGTCACTTCTGGGGTGTGAGTTTTCAGTTATATATATATATATATATATATATATATATATATATATATATATATATTACACAAAAATGATACTGAGGATCCCCGCATTTATTGATGTCATTTTGTTGTGTGAGTAATTGTAGTGTAGGTAATGTATGCTTGCATGCATGTATATGCAAATGGATCAAGATAGTTTATGGAGAGCAGGACTGTTACGAACCCGGATCCAGCGTCCGATCCCGGAGCAGTCACGACCGCGCCATCTGTGGGTCAGCTCCCGAAACCCCCGCCAAACGGACGACGACACCTGGTGAGGACAGCGTGTACTGGCCTCGAGGGCCAGTTTCCAGTCCCGTTCAGCACTCTACACCGCCGCCACTGACCTCTGGTGAGGTGGTGCTCCGACGACAGCGCCATCTATGGACTGGATACGTCAGGTGTTTGTGCCCGAGCCCGTAAGTGAGGTGTTTTAGTGTCCCAGTTATTGATGACGTGTCTGCTTACAGAGCCGACCTGGGACTGCTGTGATGGAAGTGGAGTCAGTCTACCCGAGGCAGCCAGTCTCCATACCTTGAACCTTGCTGCAGCTGTTGTGACGTCGTCCCCCCGGAAGAACACTGTGGTGTGTTAAGCCTGCCAGTGGAGTGGCAGTAAAAGGATTTACCCGGGACCGACTGTTGGAGACGATCATCCACTGGGGTACTGAAGACAGGAGAGTGATTTGTGGTGTCACACGAGGCTCCTGTCTAGGGAGTTCCCCTTTTATCGTTCGTGGAGTGGCCGTACCAGCCTTGTTGGCTCAGAACCTGCCAGCAGACCAGCTGGACGTGTGGTTGACGGCCTCCACGGCGGTGCCCCCAGTGGACCTGTGTTTTGGCTGACCTGTGGCCAGGGTAGGCTCAACTTCTTTGGAGACTTCGTTGTGAGGCCACGAAGAAAGCACCAAGGACTCGGCACCGAGAGTTATGGCACCAGCGTCTTCAGCAGAGGACATCGATTGTGGATTAATCCCCTTGTAAAGTGTTAATACCCCTCCCCCTTGTGCACTCTTTTATTTTATATATTTAATCGGTGATGGTGTTAATTATAATATTAAGTTCTTAGCTTTCTTTCCCTACTCCCTTTAAGTTACTTGCGTCACGGATCTCATCCCTTGATAGCCACTACTGGCTTGGGAACGGATATCTATATCTGACTCTAACAACATCAGAGTGAGAACCCAGTTGCGTCCCGAGAGGGCCGTAACAAGGACGTAGTCCTCCACCCAGCCCGGCAGAACTAACCCTATTTATCTTGAAAAACGAACAGGCGCAAAACCAGTTTGACAACGAGCAGAATAATAATATACAGAATATAGGAGCTATCTCTCAGCCCAATTGTAACAACGAAATAATTTTAAAGTGTTTCTACACTAATACCATTAACCTGGTGAATAAATTTGAAGCATTGTGTGCATATACTGAAGATGAGACTCCAGACATCACTGGCATAATTGAAACATGGGGACAAGAGGACATCATTGAAGCGATAGTCCTCCCCCCTAAGGCACCGTTCAGAAAGGACAGAACAACAAGAGCAAGTGGTGTATTGCTTTATGTGAAGGAGGACTAGAATGCAACCACAAATGAGGAAACTGAACACCATGGGATCCTCAGAGTCTGTATGGTGCAATATACTAGAACAAGATGGTAACACTGACGGTGGGAGTATGCTACAGGGCTGACACAGCAACAGTAAAGGAAGTTACTGATCTGCATAATGTGATCACTGCTGCGTTACAAACCCAAACTCTTATAATGGGCGATTTTAACCACGAGGCAATAGATTTGAAAACTCTAGCATCACAAGCAGATCAATTTTTAGACCTGGTGCAGGACTCATTTCTTATACAACATGTTGTAGAGCCCACTCGAGGTAACAGTATTCAGGACCTTGTGCTAGCAACACAAGAGGGCATTGTCGATCAAATTCAAGTAGGGAAAAAGCTCACTTCATCGTGTGATCACGATGGAGTGATTCGATGGATGTGATTGGAATGAAAAATAAGCAAATGTTACCCCTATTTAAAAAAAAAGGCAGGAAGAGCTCGGTAGAAAACTACCGTCCAATCAGCTTGACATCACATCTGCACGCTCATGGAGAGAATCCAAACGGAAGGAATCATACAACATCTCACAGAGAAAAATCTTGTAAAATCAACTCAACATGGGTTTGTTAAAAAATAGATCCTGCCTTACTAACTTGCTCACATTTCTGTAAACGGTAACCGGCAATTCAGACAAAGGACTTCCGGTAGATGTAGCTTACATGGACTTTGCTAAAGCTTTTGAACAGATACCAAATGAGACTGGCAAGGAAATTACACGAACATAAAATAAATGGGAAAATACTTTAATGAATAAAACAATGGTTAAAACAGAAAACAAAGGGTCGTGCACTTGGGAATGAATCTGATTGGGGAAATGTGCAAAGTGGGGTACCACAGGGTCCATTTTGGTGCCAATCCTTTTTGTTATATTTATTTATTTATTTATTTATTTATTTATTTATTTACTTATTTATTTATTTATTTACAAGAAGGTACGTTGGAGGTTAACAGAGAACATAGAAATCAGGTTGAATTTACATTCTTGTAAAGCCACTAGCACGCATAGCGTTTCGGGCATACGTCAATGTCAGTGACGTCACATACGTCAATGACATAGATGAGAATATTACAAACCACATCATCAAATTTGCAAATACATGAGACTAAGGTATATGGTAAAGTGCAAATGAAAGTGATATTGAGAATGGTCAAATGACTGATAAATGCTTTTTAATTAATGTCGATAAATGCAAGATCTTGCATGTGGGACACACCAATCCAAGTCACAACCATCAAATTGACAACACTACCTTACAACAGATAGATGAAGAAAAGGACATTGAAGTCAGAATCCATCATTCACAACAGTTACACAACAAGTGGGGAGCAGTAGTAAAAAAAACGAGCCAAATTCTGGAAATAATCAAGCGCATCTTTATCTTCAAGGAAAATTCAAGGAAGAGAAAGTAATCAATCAATTGTATAAGTCTCTGGTGCGCCCCCACCTGGATTATTGCATCTAGGCATGGAGACTTCATCTTCAGAAATACATAGCTGCTCTGGAGAAGGTGCAACACCGGGCAACGAAAATCATACCAGAGCTTAGTCATGTCTCGTATTAGATCTCATCGATGGCGGATCTCATCGTAACCTTTAAAGTACTTAACAATTTGGTGATGTAGATCCATAGATGTTAATTTCTTCAAAAGGTCAGATGTAACTCGAAGAAGAAACACCGGATTCAAGCTCAACAAGCCAAACTGTAGGACAGAAATCAGAAGATGCTTTTTCACCTATAGCGTTATAAACCTGTGGAACTACCTACCCGCTGAAGTCGTAAACGCCAAAACTCTGCTGCTGTTTAAAATACAGCTGGAAAAGATCATCAGGGAAAATGGGGAACCTTTGACTACCCGCTGGCTTCATGTCCTCATCGACATGACCCTCGGGTAAATTCAGGTATTTAATTGATTTATTCTGTATGATATGAATATATGAGTGAGGGTGAGTACGTGCGTGTGAGTGTGATAAGTTTGGTTCAAGGTCAAGTTCAAGTAAGTTTATTGAGAAAAGGAAGTACATCTCAAAAGGATAGAATAGCTTAGGCTATTTCTACCCCTAGTCTATATAGGGTCCTTCATGGGACTCACAAACCCATAGAGTACACAATTATTGATCATATTCTATATTTTACATTCCAATGGTAATTACATGGCATACTGTCAGATCTCTTATTGGTTTTCGCTTGGTGTTGTGTGGTAGTGCAGGTCTCCCCCAGTAGTGGAGGGTGGCAGTAGTGGAAGGTGGCAGTAGTGTATGATGGCAGTAGTGGAGGGCGGCAAGAGTGAAGGGTGGCAGTAGTGGAGGGTGACAGTAGTGTAGGGTGGCAGTAGTGTATGATGGCTGTAGTAGAGGGTGGCAATAGTGGAGGGTGGCAGTAGTGGAGGGTGGCAGTAGTGGAGGGTGGCAGTAGTGGAAGGTGGCAGTAGTGTACGGTGGCAGCAGTGTATGATGGCAGTAGTGGAGGGTGGCAGTTGTGGAGGGTGGCAGTAGTGGAGGGAGGCAGTAGTGGAGGGTGGCAGTAGTGGATGGTGGCAGTAGTGGAGGGTGGCAGTAGTGGAGGGTGGCAGTAGTGGAGGGTGGCAGTAGTGGAGGGTGGCAGCAGTGGAGGGTGGCAGTAGTGGAGGGTGGCAGTAGTGGAGGGTGGCAGCAGTGTATGATGGCAGTAGTGGAGGCCGGCAGTAGTGAAGGGTGGCAGTAGTGGAGGGTGGCAGTAGTGTATGATGGCAGTAGTGGAGGGTGGCAATAGTGGAGGGTGGCAGTAGTGGAGGGTGGCAGTAGTGTATGATGGCAGTAGTGGAGGACGGCAGTAGTGTAAGGTGGAAGTAGTGGAGGGTGGCAGTAGTGGAGGGTGGCAGTTGTGGAGGGTGGCAGTAGTGGAGGGTGGCAGTAGTGTATGATGGAAGTAGTTGAGGGCGGCAGTAGTGAAGGGTGGCAGTAGTGGAGGGTGGCAGTAGTGTATGATGGCAGTAGAGGAGGGTGGCAATAGTGGAGGGTGGGAGTAGTGGAGGGTGGCAGTAGTGGAGGGTGGCAGTAGTGGAGGGTGGCAGTAGTGTAAGGTGGCAGTAGTGGAGGGTGGAAGTAGTGTAAGGTGGCAGTAGTGGAGGGTGGCAGTAGTGGAGGGTGGCAGTAGTGGAGGGTGGGAGTAGTGTAGGGTGGCAGTAGTGGAGGGTGGCAGTAGTGGAAGGTGGCAGTAGTGTATTATGTCAGTAGTGGATGGTGGCAGTAGTGAAGGGTGGCAGTAGTGGAAGGTGGCAGTAGTGTATGATGGCAGTAGTGGAGGGTGGCAATAGTGGAGGGTGGCAGTAGTGGATGGTGGTAGTAGTGGAGGGTGGCAGTAGTGGAGGGTGGCAGAAGAGTATGGTGGCAGTAGTGTATGACGGCAGTAGTAAAGGGTGGCAGTAGTGTAGGGTGGCAGTAGTGTAGGGTGGCAGTAGTGTAGGGTGGCAGTAGTGGAGGGTGGCAGTAGTGGAGGGTGGCAGTAGTGGAGGGTGGCAGTAGTGTTGGGTGGCAGTAGTGGAGGGTGGCAGTAGTGGAGGGTGGCAGTAGTGGAGGGTGGCAGTAGTGGCGGGTAGCAGTAGTGGAGGGTGGCAGTAGTGTATGATGGCAGTAGTGGAGGGTGGCAGTAGTGAAGGGTGGCAGTAGTGGAGGGTGGCAGTAGTGTATGATGGCAGTTGTGGAGGGTGGCAATAGTGGAGGGTGGCATTAGTGGAGGGTGGCAGTAGTGGAGGGTGGCAGTAGTGGAGGGTGGCAGTAGTGTATGATGGCAGTAGTGGAGGACGGCAGTAGTGAAGGGTGGCAGTAGTGCAGGGTGGCAGTAGTGTATGATGGCAGTAGTGGAGGGTGGCAATAGTGGAGGGTGGCAGTAGTGAATGGTAGCAGTAGTGGAGGGTGGCAGTAGTGGAGGGTGGCAGTAGTGGAGGGTGGCAGTAGTGGAAAGTGGCAGTAGTGGAGGGTGGCAGTAGTGGAGGGTGGCAGTAGTGTATGATGGCAGTAGTGAATGGTGGCAGCAGTGGAGGGTGGCAGTAGTGGAGGGTGGCAGTAGTGGAGGGTGGCAGTAGTGGAGGGTGGCAGTAGTGTATGATGGCAGTAGTGAATGGTGGCAGTAGTGTAAGGTGGCAGTAGTGGAGGGTGGCAGTAGTGGAGGGTGGCAGTAGTGGAGGGTGGCAGTAGTGGAGGGTGGCAGTAGTGTAAGGTGGCAGTAGTGGAGGGTTGAAGTAGTGTTAGGTGGCAGTTATGGAGGGTGGCAGCAGTGGAGGGTGGCAGTAGTGGAGGGTGGCAGTAGTGGAGGGTGGCAGTAGTGGTGGGTGGCAGTAGTGGAGGGTGGCAGTAGTGTATGATGGCAGTAGTGAATGGAGGCAGTAGTGTAGGGTGGCAGTAGTGGAGGGTGGCAGTAGTGTATGATGGCAGTAGTGGAGGGTGGCAGTAGTGGAGGGCGGCAGTAGTGGAAGGTGGCAGTAGAGGAAGGTGGCAGTAGTGTAAGGTGGCAGTAGTGTATGATGGCAGTAGTGGAGGGTGGCAGTAGTGGAAGGTGGCAATAGTGGAGGGTGGCAGTAGTGTATGATGGCAGTAGTGTATGATGGCAGTAGTGGAGGGTGGCAGTAGTGGAGGGTGGCAGTAGTGGAGGGTGGCAGTAGTGGACGGTGGCAGTAGTGGAGGGTGGCGGTAGTGGAGGGTGGCAGTAGTGGAGGGTGGAAGTAGTGGAGGGTGGCAGTAGTGGAGGGTGGCCGTAGTGGAGGGTGGCAGTAGGGGAGGGTGGCAGTAGTGGAGGGTGGCAGTAGTGGTGGGGGGCAGTAGTGGAGGGTGGCAGTAGTGTATGATGGCAGTAGTGGAGGGCGGCAGTAGTGGAGGGTGGCAGTAGTGGAGGGTGGCAGTAGTGTATGATGGCAGTTGTGTATGATGGCAGTAGTGGAGGGTGGCAGTAGTGTAGCGTGGCAGTAGTGTAGGGTGGCAGTAGTGTAGGGTGGCAGTAGTGGAGGGTGGCAATAGTGGAGGGTGGCAGTAGTGAATGGTGGCAATAGTGTAGGGTGGCAGTAGTGGAGGGTGGCAGTAGTGTATGATGGCAGTAGTGGAGGGTGGCAGTAGTGGAGGGTGGCAGTAGTTTATGATGGCAGTAGTGGAGGGTGGCAGTAGAGGAAGGTGGCAGTAGTGTAAGGTGGCAGTAGTGTATGATGGCAGTAGTGGAGGGTGGCAGCAGTGGAGGGTGGCAGCAGTGGAGGGTGGCAGTAGTGGAGGTTGGCACTAGTGGAAGGAGGCAGTAGTGGAGCGTGGCAGTAGTGTATCATGGCAGTAGTGGAGGGTGGCAGTAGTGGAGGGTGGAGGTAGTGGAGGGTGGCAGTAGAGTATGATGGCAGTAGTGTATGATGGCAGTAGTGGAGGGTGGCAGTAGTGTATGATGGCAGTAGTGTATGATGGCAGTAGTGGAGGGTGGCAGTAGTGGAGGGTGGCAGTAGTGGAGGGTGGCAGTAGAGTATGTTGGCAGTAGTGAAGGGTGGCAGTAGTGGAGAGTGGCAGTAGTGGAGGGTGGCAGTAGTTGAGGGTGGCAGTAGTGGAGGGTGGCAGTAGTGGAGGGTGGCGGTAGTGGAGGGTGGCAGTAGTGGAGGGTGGAGGTAGTGGAGGGTGGCAGTAGTGGAGGGTGGCAGTAGTGGAGGGTGGCAGTAGTGGAGGGTGGTGGTAGTTAAGGGTGGCAGTAGTGGAGGGTGGGAGTAGTGTAGGGTGGCAGTAGTGGAGGGTGGCAGTAGTGGAGGGTGGCAGTAGTGGAGGGTGGCAGTAGTGGAGGGTGGCAGTAGTGGAGGGTGGGAGTAGTGGAGGGTGACAGTAGTGGAAGGTGGCAGTAGTGTATGATGGCAGTAGTGGAGGGCGGCAGTAGTGAAGGGTGGCAGTAGTGGAGGGTGGCAGTAGTGTATGATGGCAGTAGTGGAGGGCGTCAGTAGTGAAGGGTGGCAGTAGTGAAGGGGTGGCAGTAGTGTATGATGGCAGTAGTGGAGGGTGGCAATAGTGGAGGGTGGCAGTAGCGGATGGTGGCAGTAGTGGAGGGTGGCAGTAGTGGAGGGTGGCAGTTGTGTATGATGGCAGTAGCAAAGGGTGGCAGTAGTGGAGGGTGGCAGTAGTGGAGGGTGGCAGTAGTGGAGGGTGGCAGTAGTGGAAGGTGGCAGCAGTGGAGGGTGGTAGTAGTTTAAGGTGGCAGTAGTGGAGGGTGGAAGTAGTGTAAGGTGGCAGTTATGGAGGGTGGCAGTAGTGGAGGGTGGCAGTAGTGGAGGGTGGCAGTAGTGGAGGGTGGCAGTAGTGTAGGGTAGCAGTAGTGGAGGGTGGCAGTAGTGGAGGGTGGCAGTAGTGGAGGGTGGCAGTAGTGTAAGGTGGCAGTAGTGGAGGGTGGCAGTAGTGGAGGGTGGCAGTAGTGGAGGGTGGCAGTAGTGTATGATGGCAGTAGTGGAGGGCGGCAGTAGTGAAGGGTGGCAGTAGTGGAGGGTGGCAGTAGTGTATGATGGCAGTAGTGGAGGGTGGCAATAGTGGAGGGTGGCAGTATTGGAGGGTGGCAGTAGTGGAGGGTGGCAGTAGTAGAAGGTGGCATTAGTGGAGGGTGGCAGTAGTGTATCATGGCAGTAGTGGAGGGTGGCAGTAGTGGAGGGTGGCATTAGAGGAGGGTGGTGGTAGTGTATCATGGCAGTAGTAGAGGGTGGCACTAGTGGAGGGTGGCAGTAGTGTAGGGTGGCAGTAGTGGAGGGTGGCAGTAGTGGAGGGTGGCATTAGTGGAGGGTGGCAGTAGTGAAGGGTAGTGGTAGTGTGTGATGGCAGTAGTGGAGGGTGGCAGTAGTGGAGGGTGGCAGAAGTGTACGGTGGCAGTAGTGTGTGATGGCAGTAGTGGAGGGTAGCAGTAGTGTAGGGTGGCAGTAGTGTGTGATGCCAGTAGTGGAGGGTGGCAGTAGTGGAGGGTGGCAGTAGTGGAGGTGGCAGTAGTGGAGGGTGGCAGTAGTGTATGATGGCAGTAGTGGAGGGCGGCAGTAGTGAAGGGTGGAAGTAGTGGAGGGTGGCAGTAGTGTATGATGGCAGTTGTGGAGGGTGGCAATAGTGGAGGGTGGCAGTAGTGGAGGGTGGCAGTAGTGGAGGGTGGCAGTAGTGGAGGGTGGCAGTAGTGTATGATGGCAGTAGTGGAGGACGGCAGTAGTGAAGGGTGGCAGTAGTGGAGGGTGGCAGTAGTGTATGATGGCAGTAGTGGAGGGTGGCAATAGTGGAGGGTGGCAGTAGTGAATGGTGGCAGTAGTGGAGGGTGGCAGTAGTGGAGGGTGGCAGTAGTGGAGGGTGGCAGTAGTGTAAGGTGGCAGTAGTGGAGGGTGGCAGTAGTGGAGGGTGGCAGTAGTGGAGGGTGGCAGTAGTGGAGGGTGGCAGTAGTGGTGGGTGGCAGTAGTGGAGGGTGGCAATAGTGGAGGGTGGCAGTAGTGGAGGGTGGCAGTAGTGGAGGGTGGCAGTAGTGGAGGGTGGAAGTAGTGTAAGGTGGCAGTAGTGGAGGGTGGCAGTAGTGGAGGGTGGCAGTAGTGGAGGGTGGCAGTAGTGGAGGGTGGCAGTAGTGGTGGGTGGCAGTAGTGGAGGGTGGCAGTAGTGTATGATGGCAGTAGTGAATGGTGGCAGTAGTGTAGGGTGGCAGTAGTGGAGGGTGGCAGTAGTGTATGATGGCAGTAGTGGAGGGTGGCAGTAGAGGAAGGTGGCAGTAGTGTAAGGTGGCAGTAGTGTATGATGGCAGTAGTGGAGGGTGGCAGTAGTGGAGGGTGGGAGTAGTGGATGGTGGCAGTAGTGGAAGGTGGCAGTAGTGGAGGGTGGCAGTAGTGTATGATGGCAGTAGTGTATGATGGCAGTAGTGGAGGGTGGCAGTAGTGGAGGGTGGCAGTAGTGGAGGGTGGCAGTAGTGGAGGGTGGCATTAGTGGAGGGTGGCAGTAGTTTATGATGGCAGTAGTGGAGGGTGGCAGTAGAGGAAGGTGGCAGTAGTGTAAGGTGGCAGTAGTGTATGTTGGCAGTAGTGGAGGGTGGCAGCAGTGGAGGGTGGCAGTAGTGGTGGGTGGCAGTAGTGGAAGGTGGCAGTAGTGGAGCGTGGCAGTAGTGTGTCATGGCAGTAGTGGAGGGTGGCAGTAGTGGAGGGTGGAGGTAGTGGAGGGTGGCAGTAGAGTATGATGGCAGTAGTGTATGATGGCAGTAGTGGAGGGTGGCAGTAGTGGAGGGTCGCAGTAGTGGAGGGTGGCGGTAGTGGAGGGTGGCAGTTGTGGAGGGTGGAGGTAGTGGAGGGTGGCAGTAGAGTATGATGGCAGTAGTGAAGGGTGGCAGTAGTGGAGAGTGGCAGTAGTGTAGGGTGGCAGTAGTGGAGGGTGGCAGTAGTGGAGGGTGGCAGTAGTGGAGGGTGGCGGTAGTGGAGGGTGGCAGTAGTGGAGGGTGGAGGTAGTGGAGGGTGGCAGTAGTGGAGGGTGGCAGTAGTGGAGGGTGGCAGTAGTGGAGAGTGGTGGTAGTTAAGGGTGGCAGTAGTGGAGGGTGGGAGTAGTGTAGGGTGGCAGTAGTGGAGGGTGGCAGTAGTGGAGGGTGGCAGTAGTGGAGGGTGGCAGTAGTGGAGGGTGGCAGTAGTGGAGGGTGGGAGTAGTGGAGGGTGGCAGTAGTGGAGGGTGGCAGTAGTGGAGGGTGACAGTAGTGTATGAAGGCAGTAGTGGAGGGTGGCAATAGTGGAGGGTGGCAGTAGCGGAGGGTGGCAGTAGTGGAGGGTGGCAGTAGTGGAGGGTGGCAGTAGTGTATGATGGCAGTAGCAAAGGGTGGCAGTAGTGTAGGGTGGCAGTAGTGTAGGGTGGCAGTAGTGTAGGGTGGCAGTAGTGGAGGGTGGCAGTAGTGGAGGGTGGCAGTAGTGGAGGGTGGCAGTAGTGTAGGGTGGCAGTAGTGGAGGGTGGCAGTAGTGGAGGATGGCAGTAGTGGAGGGCGGCAGTAGTGGAGGGTGGCAGTAGTGTATGATGGCAGTAGTGGAGGGCGGCAGGAGTGTAAGGATGCAGTAGTGTAGGGTGGCAGTAGTGGAGGGTGGCAGTAGTGGAGGGTGGCAGTAGTGTAAGGTGGCAGTAGTGGAGGGTGGCAGTAGTGGAGGGTGGCAGTAGTGGAGGGTGGCAGTAGTGGAGGGTGGCAGTAGTGGAGGGTGGCAGCAGTGTATGATGGCAGTAGTGGAGGGCGGCAGTAGTGAAGGGTGGCAGTATTGGAGGGTGGCAGTAGGGTATGATGGCAGTAGTGGAGGGTGGCAGTAGTGGAGGGTGGCAGTAGTGGAGGGTGGCAGTAGTGAAGGGTGGCAGTAGTGGAGGGTGGCAGTAGGGTATGATGGCAGTAGCGAAGGGTGGCAGTAGTGGAGGGTGGCAATAGTGGAGGGTGGCAGTAGTGGAGGGTGGCAGTAGTGGAGGGTGGCAGTAGTGGAGGGTGGCAGTAGTGTAAGGTGGCAGTAGTGGAGGGTGGAAGTAGTGTAAGGTGGCAGTAGTGGAGGGTGGCAGTAGTGGAGGGTGGCAGTAGTGGAGGGTGGCATTAGTGTATGATGGCAGTAGTGGAGGGTAGCAGTAGTGGAGGGTGGCAGTAGTGGAGGGTGGCAGTAGTGTAGGGTGGCAGTAGTGTAGGGTGGCAGTAGTGGAGGCTGGCAGTAGTGGAGGGTGGCAGTAGTGTAGGGTGGCAGTAGTGGAGGGTGGCAGTAGTGGAGGGTAGCAGTAGTGGAGGGTGGGAGTAGTGTAGGGTGGCAGAAGTGGAGGGTGGCAGTAGTGGAAGGTGGCAGTAGTGTATGATGGCAGTAGTGGATGGTGGCAGTAGTGAAGGGTGGCAGTAGTGGAAGGTGGCAGTAGTGTATGATGGCAGTAGTGGAGGGTGGCAATAGTGGAGGGTGGCAGTAGTGGATGGTGGCAGTAGTGGAGGGTGGCAGTAGTGGAGGGTGGCAGTAGTGGAGGGTGGCAGTAGTGGAGGGTGGCAGTAGTGGAGGGTGGCAGTAGTGGAGGGTGGCAGTAGTGGAGGGTGGCAGTAGTGGAGGGTGGGAGTAGTGGAGGGTGGCAGTAGTGGAGGGTGGCAGTAGTGGAGGGTGACAGTAGTGTATGAAGGCAGTAGTGGAGGGTGGCAATAGTGGAGGGTGGCAGTAGCGGAGGGTGGCAGTAGTGGAGGGTGGCAGTAGTGGAGGGTGGCAGTAGTGTATGATGGCAGTAGCAAAGGGTGGCAGTAGTGTAGGGTGGCAGTAGTGTAGGGTGGCAGTAGTGTAGGGTGGCAGTAGTGGAGGGTGGCAGTAGTGGAGGGTGGCAGTAGTGGAGGGTGGCAGTAGTGTAGGGTGGCAGTAGTGGAGGGTGGCAGTAGTGGAGGATGGCAGTAGTGGAGGGCGGCAGTAGTGGAGGGTGGCAGTAGTGTATGATGGCAGTAGTGGAGGGCGGCAGGAGTGTAAGGATGCAGTAGTGTAGGGTGGCAGTAGTGGAGGGTGGCAGTAGTGGAGGGTGGCAGTAGTGTAAGGTGGCAGTAGTGGAGGGTGGCAGTAGTGGAGGGTGGCAGTAGTGGAGGGTGGCAGTAGTGGAGGGTGGCAGTAGTGGAGGGTGGCAGCAGTGTATGATGGCAGTAGTGGAGGGCGGCAGTAGTGAAGGGTGGCAGTATTGGAGGGTGGCAGTAGGGTATGATGGCAGTAGTGGAGGGTGGCAGTAGTGGAGGGTGGCAGTAGTGGAGGGTGGCAGTAGTGAAGGGTGGCAGTAGTGGAGGGTGGCAGTAGGGTATGATGGCAGTAGCGAAGGGTGGCAGTAGTGGAGGGTGGCAATAGTGGAGGGTGGCAGTAGTGGAGGGTGGCAGTAGTGGAGGGTGGCAGTAGTGGAGGGTGGCAGTAGTGTAAGGTGGCAGTAGTGGAGGGTGGAAGTAGTGTAAGGTGGCAGTAGTGGAGGGTGGCAGTAGTGGAGGGTGGCAGTAGTGGAGGGTGGCATTAGTGTATGATGGCAGTAGTGGAGGGTAGCAGTAGTGGAGGGTGGCAGTAGTGGAGGGTGGCAGTAGTGTAGGGTGGCAGTAGTGTAGGGTGGCAGTAGTGGAGGCTGGCAGTAGTGGAGGGTGGCAGTAGTGTAGGGTGGCAGTAGTGGAGGGTGGCAGTAGTGGAGGGTAGCAGTAGTGGAGGGTGGGAGTAGTGTAGGGTGGCAGAAGTGGAGGGTGGCAGTAGTGGAAGGTGGCAGTAGTGTATGATGGCAGTAGTGGATGGTGGCAGTAGTGAAGGGTGGCAGTAGTGGAAGGTGGCAGTAGTGTATGATGGCAGTAGTGGAGGGTGGCAATAGTGGAGGGTGGCAGTAGTGGATGGTGGCAGTAGTGGAGGGTGGCAGTAGTGGAGGGTGGCAGTAGAGTATGGTGGCAGTAGTGTATGATGGCAGTAGTAAAGGGTGGCAGTAGTGTAGGGAGGCAGTAGTGTCGGGTGGCAGTAGTGTAGGGTGGCAGTAGTGGAGGGTGGCAGTAGTGGAGGGTGACCGTAGTGGAGGGTGGCAGTAGTGTAACACTGTAAAAGTGTTTGGGTTAGTTTATTTAAAATATATATAGAATATGAGTCACAGACAGGGATTTGGAAAGGCGCCAAGTTGTCGGCGGAGATCTCACACCTCTAACCGTTAATGACCCCAAGTGACCTGAGGTCAGATCATGAGAATTTCACCTTGCTTCCGCTAAGCTCTTAATTGTAGTCTGGTAGCCTTCAAACAAGCCGACGTTTAAGGAGTGGCTTGGTAGTGCCGGAGGCTATCTACTTGTGGGCGGAGTTAGCTACTAGGTTCCCCAATATAAACTCGGAGAGCTATCGAGCATGAAGCAATAGGAGACCGGCCAGCGGAGCAGAGCAGAGGCCAGCCGTCGAGATAGGCCGTCACCAGACGGGGGGTGACGCTGCCTGAAAATTGCAGACCCCCCCCCCCCCTCTCTATTCAACTTAGACTCAGTCCTCGGTGAGTGAACATTTAGGTGACTTGGTCGTGTTTACATATGTTGTGTGATGATCAGGGGCAGTCAAGTTGTAGGGTTCTCGAATTCTTGGATGATGACTCACTTTGCATATTAAACTGGAACATTTTAATTGAATTGCTAAATTATGGTACTTCATGTGAAATATAATTATGAATTTATTATTTAAATGGTCTTTCACTGTGTTCCCTAGAGAATTGAGTTGAGGTGAGAAAGCCTCTGTGGTTACTGGTTTCATGGTTTAGAATGGATACATGGTACAGAGGGAACATCCTAATAATGAACTCATGATAACATCCTTTGAGAATTTTGTGATACAGACAAGTTCCATTCCTTGTCTTGTATGTAATGATCATGAATGGATGGTGGCAGCATTTCGTCTTCTACTATCTACTCTTCTACTTCTACTATCTACTCTTCTCCTTCTACCTATCTACTCCTCTCCCTCCACCCCTCTCTGAACTTTCACTTTCAACTAATGACCCTCCTCGCTCCTCCCACCTCCCTACCTCTCACCCCAAACCCTCACTAATTACTTCACTATTCATTTCTTTCCTCTCGTTTTCTCTTATACGTTTGTGGCAATGATTTTGTATTCTAGAGTTCTCTCTAGAGTTTCGGGTAGCTGATCCAGTTACGGCTCCTTGTAGTCTTAGCACCTAGGTAGTCAAATACCTAGGTTTACAAGGTGTTGAACGAGAGAGGTTGCCTTAGGAACTCTGGAGGGTGCTCTAGAATAGTTAGCTAACTGGGGACGGGATAACGGACTAGAGAGAGCTGTTTCCCCCGGCCTCGTTAGTTAACTGGGGGGTGGAATAATGGACAAGTTAGAGCTATTTCCCCCACACCCCCGTTACAATGATGGCAGCGGTGTTGAACAATGTTGTAGGTAGTTGGTGTTCTTTAACATTGTTCAGTCCCACGTGTCTTTTTGCCGCTCAGGCGCTATCAGGGAGATCTTGACAGGTGTTTAATATTCGCGGTTTAGCGAATTTTTTTTTTTTCAGGTTAGGAGATAGTGATTCTCTGGTGTTGTGGTTTAGTGATTTTGTGAATTTTGTGGTATTCAGGGAATGTTCACCAGAACTTGCGTGTGTAGTGATTTATGTTAGTGATAAGATTTGGTGATTTGGGAACTCAGCGGTGTTGGTAGGGGAGCTCACCTGAGTGTGACAGGTGACCTCGCATGTCCCACGGGGACACCCAGCCACCGCTGGTCTCCAGGTCAGTGGGGAGTGGCAGGTGTAGTTTTTAAGTAGTGGTTCTGCTCAGATTATTGCGATCGACTGTTTTACTCCATTTGAACGCAATAACCCGAGGTGTACTGGTATTGTACAGCATGCTAGGGGGAGGCTTAGTATGTCAGTAGACTTCACGTTGGGGACGCTCGACGTTAGATAGTCTGGTCACAGGGGTGGCAACAGTTTTGAGTTGTTTACCGGCGGAGATGCTAGGGAAACACTCTGGGTCACGTAGGTGGCTGTAGGTTAAGGGTGGGAGTAACGGCGGTTTATGTACTTAAGATTAGGAACGGTACAGTTAAGTTTAGGCTAGTGTTTTGTCTATTAGTTTTGATTTTTTTTTTGTGACAAGTTAAAAGTAGTGATGACCTTATTCTCTCTTCTCTAACTTTCCTCTGTTACTGTCTTATGTTCCACCAAGTCAGTATCATTCAGTGTTAATTGGATTATTTAAAAAAAAAATTTAAGTGTAGTTGTTGCCAGGAGGAGAGCTTATAATTGGACTGTGTGAACCCTATACAAACTACAGGGTCACACAACAGCATGGAACACGGGTATTGTCGCCTTTATGTTCAATTCACAGGTGGGAGCCAGAGGAGAGGCGCGACGCATATACAGAAGAGGGAGACGGCTGCTGTGTACCACACTCAGGGGCGTTTATCACCACCACCACGACCAGCCCACTACCTGGAGGTCATGGCTCCACCACCATCACCACCCCAGGGGACCCCAAGATGCAGCCCTCTCGGTCGGTCAACATTGGTCTACCCAGTGGACCCCAGGACGGACGGACCCCAGTGGACCCCAAGACTAACGGACCCCCAGTGGACCCCAGGTCGTTCTGCAGACGACCCCAGACGACCCAGTAAAGATGGAAGAGGAGCAACAACGACTCCAGTCTGTCCCACCAACATCGGTCTACCCAGGACGGACCCCAATGTACCCCAGGTCGCTTGTCAAAGACCCATGGGAGGAGGAAGAGAAGAAAGAAGAGAGAAGAAAGAAGAGAGAAGAAAGAAGAAAGAAGAGAGAAGAAAGAAGAGAGAAGAAAGAAGAGAGAAGAAAGAAGAGAAGATAAGACAAGCTGAGTGAGACATGATACCTAGTGTCCCTTGCTGGTGTCAGCATCATTGCATGGAGCGTAATTGCAAGACAGGATCGTTTGCCTTGACTGGCCGCCCCTCCTACAAGCATGTTGCTCTGTTGAGTGATTCTTCCTGTGTCATGCAGACTTGATGTGGCTGTCAGAAGTAGCTCTCTGAAGGAGGCGTGCTGGAGCAACAGGGAGGAAGAAGAGTAGGATGGGATTTCTACTGTTGGCAACTATATGAAGGTCTCGAAACTTGTAGTCCCTATAGCTGTGAAGAACCCCAATATACGTCTCTCATGGTGACTGACGTAGGGCCAATTACAGATCAGCTGGGACAACCGAATTCCACGGTCCTGTGCGCAGTTCAAGTAGTAACGGCTTTCGGGTTGACCAAGGGTTGTTGTGCGTTAACGACGGAGAAGCGACGGAGGCAGTTGTGTTGAAGAAATGTGGTACAGGATTATCTACAAGACCAAGCAGTGACGTCGCCTAGCCAGAGACAATGGACGTCTGTCTACATATTTCATTTTTTAGAGTAGGATGATGTATATTTGTTTAGCTAGGATGTATTTTTTTTTTATTTTTCGTTAATAAAGTTGTTGCACACAGCTAGCTTGCTTTAGCAGTGTTGCAAAAACTTTATTTCGGGGAGAAGGGGAGATGTAACACTGTAAAAGTGTTTGGGTTAGTTTATTTAAAATATATATAGAATATGAGTCACAGACAGGGATTTGGAAAGGCGCCAAGTTGTCGGCGGAGATCTCACACCTCTAACCGTTAATGACCCCAAGTGACCTGAGGTCAGATCATGAGAATTTCACCTTGCTTCCGCTAAGCTCTTAATTGTAGTCTGGTAGCCTTCAAACAAGCCGACGTTTAAGGAGTGGCTTGGTAGTGCCGGAGGCTATCTACTTGTGGGCGGAGTTAGCTACTAGGTTCCCCAATATAAACTCGGAGAGCTATCGAGCATGAAGCAATAGGAGACCGGCCAGCGGAGCAGAGCAGAGGCCAGCCGTCGAGATAGGCCGTCACCAGACGGGGGGTGACGCTGCCTGAAAATTGCAGACCCCCCCCCCCTCTCTATTCAACTTAGACTCAGTCCTCGGTGAGTGAACATTTAGGTGACTTGGTCGTGTTTACATATGTTGTGTGATGATCAGGGGCAGTCAAGTTGTAGGGTTCTCGAATTCTTGGATGATGACTCACTTTGCATATTAAACTGGAACATTTTAATTGAATTGCTAAATTATGGTACTTCATGTGAAATATAATTATGAATTTATTATTTAAATGGTCTTTCACTGTGTTCCCTAGAGAATTGAGTTGAGGTGAGAAAGCCTCTGTGGTTACTGGTTTCATGGTTTAGAATGGATACATGGTACAGAGGGAACATCCTAATAATGAACTCATGATAACATCCTTTGAGAATTTTGTGATACAGACAAGTTCCATTCCTTGTCTTGTATGTAATGATCATGAATGGATGGTGGCAGCATTTCGTCTTCTACTATCTACTCTTCTACTTCTACTATCTACTCTTCTCCTTCTACCTATCTACTCCTCTCCCTCCACCCCTCTCTGAACTTTCACTTTCAACTAATGACCCTCCTCGCTCCTCCCACCTCCCTACCTCTCACCCCAAACCCTCACTAATTACTTCACTATTCATTTCTTTCCTCTCGTTTTCTCTTATACGTTTGTGGCAATGATTTTGTATTCTAGAGTTCTCTCTAGAGTTTCGGGTAGCTGATCCAGTTACGGCTCCTTGTAGTCTTAGCACCTAGGTAGTCAAATACCTAGGTTTACAAGGTGTTGAACGAGAGAGGTTGCCTTAGGAACTCTGGAGGGTGCTCTAGAATAGTTAGCTAACTGGGGACGGGATAACGGACTAGAGAGAGCTGTTTCCCCCGGCCTCGTTAGTTAACTGGGGGGTGGAATAATGGACAAGATAGAGCTATTTCCCCCACCCCCCGTTACAGTAGTGGAGGGTGGCAGTAGTGGAGGGTGGCAGTAGTGTAAGGTGGCAATAGTGGAGGGAGACATTAGTGTAGGGTGGCAGTAGTGGAGGGTGGCAGTAGTGGAGGGTGGCAGTAGTGGAGGGTGGCAGTAGTGGAGGGTGGCAGTAGTGTATGATGGCAGTAGTGGAGGGCGGCAGTAGTGAAGGGTGGCAGTAGTGGAGGGTGGCAGTAGTGTATGATGGCAGTTGTGGAGGGTGGCAATAGTGGAGGGTGGCAGTAGTGGAGGGTGGCAGTAGTGGAGGGTGGCAGTAGAGTATGGTGGCAGTAGTGTATGATGGCAGTAGTAAAGGGTGGCAGTAGTGTAGGGTGGCAGTAGTGTAGGGTGGCAGTAGTGTAGGGTGGCAGTAGTGGAGGGTGGCAGTAGTGGAGGGTGGCAGTAGTGGAGGGTGGCAGTAGTGGAGGGTGGCAGTAGTGGAGGGTGGCAGTAGTGTAAGGTGGCAATAGTGGAGGGAGGCAGTAGTGTAGGGTGGCAGTAGTGGAGGGTGGCAGTAGTGGAGGGTGGCAGTAGTGGAGGGTGGCAGTAGTGGAGGGTGGCAGTAGTGGAGGGTGGCAGTAGTGGTGGGTGGCAGTAGTGGAGGGTTGAAGAAGTGTAAGGTGGCAGTAGTGGAGGGTGGCAGAAGTGGAGGGTGGCAGTAGTGGAGGGTGGCAGTAGTGGTGGGTGGCAGTAGTGTATGATGGCAGTAGTGTATGATGGCAGTAGTGGAGGGTGGCAGTAGTGGAGGGTGGCAGTAGTGGAGGGTGGCAGTAGTGGAGGGTGGCAGTAGTGGAGGGTGGCGGTAGTGGAGGGTGGCAGTCGTGGAGTGTGGAGGTAGTGGAGGGTGGCAGTAGTGGTGGGGGGCAGTAGTGGAGGGTGGCAGTAGTAGAGGGTGGCAGTAGTGGAGGGTGGCAGTAGTGGAGGGTGGCAGTAGTGGTGGGGGGCAGTAGTGGAGGGTGGCAGTAGTGTATGATGGCAGTAGTGGAGGGTGGCAGTAGTGTAGGGTGGCAGTAGTAGAGGGTGACAGTAGTAGAGGGTTGCAGTATTGGAGGGTGGCGGTAGTGGAGGGTGGCAGTAGTGGAGGGTGGAGGTAGTGGAGGGTGGCAGTAGTGTAGGGTGGCAGTAGTAGAGGGTGGCAGTAGTGGAAGGTGGCAGTAGTGGAGGGTGGCAGTAGTGGAGGGTGGCAGTATTGGAGGGTGGCAGTAGTGGAGGGTGGCAGTAGTGGAGGGTGGCAGTAGTGAAGGGTGGCAGTAATGGAGGGTGGCAGTAGTGGAGGGTGGCAATAGTGTATGATGGCAGTAGTGGAGGGTGACAGGTAGTGGAGGGTGGCAGTAGTGGAGGGTGGCAGTAGTGGAGGGTGGCAGTAGTGGAGGGTGGCAGTAGGTGGAGGGTGGCAGTAGTGGAGGGTGGCAGTAGTGGAGGGTGGCAGTAGTGAAGGGTGACAGTAGTGGAGGGAGGCAGTAGTAGAGGGTGGCAGTAGTGGAGGGTGGCAGTAGTGGAGGGTGGCAGTAGTGGAGGGTGGCAGTAGTGTAGGGTGTCAGTAGTGGAGGGTGGCACTAGTGGAGGGTGGCGGTAGTGAAAGGTGGCAGTATTGGAGGGTGTCAATAGTGGAGGGTGGCAGTAGTGAAGGGTGGCAGTAGTGGAGGGTGGCAGTAGTGGAGGGTGGCAGTAGTGAAGGGTGGCAGTAGTGTATGATGGCAGTAGTGGAGGGTGGCAGTAGTGAATGGAGGCAGTAGTGGAGGGTGGCGGTAGTGCAGGGTGGCAGTAGTGAAGGGTGGCAGTAGTGGAGGGTGGCAGTAGTGTATGATGGCAGTAGTGGAGGGTGGCAGTAGTGTAGGGTGGCAGTAGTGGAAGGTGGCAGTAGTGGAGGGTGGCAGTAGTGTAGGGTGGCAGTAGTGAAGGGTGGCAGTAGTGTATGATGGCAGTAGTGGAGGGTGGCAGTAGTGGAGGGTGGCAGTAGTGGAGGGTGGCAGTAGTGGAAGGGTGGCAGTAGTAGAGGGTGGCAGTAGTGGAGGGTGGCAGTAGTGTATGATGGCAGTAGTGGAGGGTGGCAGTAGTGGAGGGTGGCAGTAGTGGAGGGTGGCAGTAGTGGAGGGTGGCAGTAGTGTAGGGTGGCAGTAGTGGAGGGTGGCAGTAGTGGAGGGTGGCAGTAGTGGAGGGTGGCAGTAGTGGAGGGTGGCAGTAGTGGAGGATGGCAGTAGTGGAGGGTGGCAGTAGTGGAGGGTGGCAGTAGTGTAGGGTGGCAGTAGTGGAGGGTGGCAGTAGTGGAGGGTGGCAGTAGTGTAGGGTGGCAGTAGTGGAGGGTGGCAGTAGTGGAGGGTGGCAGTAGTGGAGGGTGGCAGTAGTGGAGGGTGGCAGTAGTGGAGGGTGGCAGTAGTGGAGGGTGGCAGTAGTGGAGGGTGGCAGTAGTGGAGGGTGGCAGTAGTGTAGGGTGGCAGTAGTGGAGGGTGGCAGTAGTGGAGGGTGGCAGTAGTGAAGGGTGGCAGTAGTGGAGGGTGGCAGTAGTGGAGGGTGGCAGTAGTGTATGATGGCAGTAGTGGAGGATGGCAGTAGTGGAGGGTGGCAGTAGTGTAGGGTGGCAGTAGTGGAGGGTGGCAGTAGTGGAGGGTGGCAGTAGTGAAGGGTTGCAGTAGTGGAGGGTGGCAGTAGTGTAGGGTGGCAGTAGTGGAGGGTGGCAGTAGTGGAGGGTGGCAGTAGTGGAGGGTGGCAGTAGTGGAGGGTGGCAGTAGTGGAGGTTGGCAGTAGTGTATGATGGCAGTAGTGGAGGGTGGCAGTAGTGTAGGGTGGCAGTAGTGGAGGGTGGCAGTAGTGTGTCATGGCAGTAGTGGAGGGTGGCAGTAGTGGAGGGTGGCAGGTAGTGGAGGGTGGCAGTAGAGTATGATGGCAGTAGTGTATGATGGCAGTAGTGGAGGGTGGCAGTAGTGGAGGGTGGCAGTAGTGGAGGGTGGCGGTAGTGGAGGGTGGCAGTTAGTGGAGGGTGGCAGTAGTGTATGATGGCAGTAGTGTATGATGGCAGTAGTGGAGGGTGGCAGTAGTGGAGGGTGGCAGGTAGTGGAGGGTGGCAGTAGAGTATGATGGCAGTAGTGAAGGGTGGCAGTAGTGGAGAGTGGCAGTAGTGGAGGGTGGCAGTAGTGGAGGGTGGCAGTAGTGGAGGGTGGCAGTAGTGGAGGGTGGCAGGTAGTGGAGGGTGGCAGTAGTGGAGGGTGGAGGTAGTGGAGGGTGGCAGTAGTGGAGGGTGGCAGTAGTGGAGGGTGGCAGTAGTGGAGAGTGGTGGTAGTTAAGGGTGGCAGTAGTGGAGGGTGGCAGTAGTGTAGGGTGGCAGTAGTGGAGGGTGGCAGTAGTGGAGGGTGGCAATAGTGGAGGGTGGCAGTAGCGGAGGGTGGCAGTAGTGGAGGGTGGCAGTAGTGGAGGGTGGCAGTAGTGTATGATGGCAGTAGCAAAGGGTGGCAGTAGTGTAGGGTGGCAGTAGTGTAGGGTGGCAGTAGTGTAGGGTGGCAGTAGTGGAGGGTGGCAGTAGTGGAGGGTGGCAGTAGTGGAGGGTGGCAGTAGTGTAGGGTGGCAGTAGTGGAGGGTGGCAGTAGTGGAGGATGGCAGTAGTGGAGGGCGGCAGTAGTGGAGGGTGGCAGTAGTGTATGATGGCAGTAGTGGAGGGCGGCAGGAGTGTAAGGATGCAGTAGTGTAGGGTGGCAGTAGTGGAGGGTGGCAGTAGTGGAGGGTGGCAGTAGTGTAAGGTGGCAGTAGTGGAGGGTGGCAGTAGTGGAGGGTGGCAGTAGTGGAGGGTGGCAGTAGTGGAGGGTGGCAGTAGTGGAGGGTGGCAGCAGTGTATGATGGCAGTAGTGGAGGGCGGCAGTAGTGAAGGGTGGCAGTATTGGAGGGTGGCAGTAGGGTATGATGGCAGTAGTGGAGGGTGGCAAAAGTGGAGGGTGGCAGTAGTGGAGGGTGGCAGTAGTGAAGGGTGGCAGTAGTGGAGGGTGGCAGTAGGGTATGATGGCAGTAGCGAAGGGTGGCAGTAGTGGAGGGTGGCAATAGTGGAGGGTGGCAGTAGTGGAGGGTGGCAGTAGTGGAGGGTGGCAGTAGTGGAGGGTGGCAGTAGTGTAAGGTGGCAGTAGTGGAGGGTGGAAGTAGTGTAAGGTGGCAGTAGTGGAGGGTGGCAGTAGTGGAGGGTGGCAGTAGTGGAGGGTGGCATTAGTGTATGATGGCAGTAGTGGAGGGTAGCAGTAGTGGAGGGTGGCAGTAGTGGAGGGTGGCAGTAGTGTAGGGTGGCAGTAGTGTAGGGTGGCAGTAGTGGAGGCTGGCAGTAGTGGAGGGTGGCAGTAGTGTAGGGTGGCAGTAGTGGAGGGTGGCAGTAGTGGAGGGTAGCAGTAGTGGAGGGTGGGAGTAGTGTAGGGTGGCAGAAGTGGAGGGTGGCAGTAGTGGAAGGTGGCAGTAGTGTATGATGGCAGTAGTGGATGGTGGCAGTAGTGAAGGGTGGCAGTAGTGGAAGGTGGCAGTAGTGTATGATGGCAGTAGTGGAGGGTGGCAATAGTGGAGGGTGGCAGTAGTGGATGGTGGCAGTAGTGGAGGGTGGCAGTAGTGGAGGGTGGCAGTAGAGTATGGTGGCAGTAGTGTATGATGGCAGTAGTAAAGGGTGGCAGTAGTGTAGGGAGGCAGTAGTGTCGGGTGGCAGTAGTGTAGGGTGGCAGTAGTGGAGGGTGGCAGTAGTGGAGGGTGGCCGTAGTGGAGGGTGGCAGTAGTGGAGGGTGGCAGTAGTGGAGGGTGGCAGTAGTGTAAGGTGGCAATAGTGGAGGGAGACATTAGTGTAGGGTGGCAGTAGTGGAGGGTGGCAGTAGTGGAGGGTGGCAGTAGTGGAGGGTGGCAGTAGTGGAGGGTGGCAGTAGTGGAGGGTGGCAGTAGTGTATGATGGCAGTAGTGGAGGGCGGCAGTAGTGAAGGGTGGCAGTAGTGGAGGGTGGCAGTAGTGTATGATGGCAGTTGTGGAGGGTGGCAATAGTGGAGGGTGGCAGTAGTGGAGGGTGGCAGTAGTGGAGGGTGGCAGTAGAGTATGGTGGCAGTAGTGTATGATGGCAGTAGTAAAGGGTGGCAGTAGTGTAGGGTGGCAGTAGTGTAGGGTGGCAGTAGTGTAGGGTGGCAGTAGTGGAGGGTGGCAGTAGTGGAGGGTGGCAGTAGTGGAGGGTGGCAGTAGTGGAGGGTGGCAGTAGTGGAGGGTGGCAGTAGTGTAAGGTGGCAATAGTGGAGGGAGGCAGTAGTGTAGGGTGGCAGTAGTGGAGGGTGGCAGTAGTGGAGGGTGGCAGTAGTGGAGGGTGGCAGTAGTGGAGGGTGGCAGTAGTGGAGGGTGGCAGTAGTGGTGGGTGGCAGTAGTGTATGATGGCAGTAGTGTATGATGGCAGTAGTGGAGGGTGGCAGTAGTGGAGGGTGGCAGTAGTGGAGGGTGGCAGTAGTGGAGGGTGGCAGTAGTGGAGGGTGGCGGTAGTGGAGGGTGGCAGTCGTGGAGTGTGGAGGTAGTGGAGGGTGGCAGTAGTGGAGGGTGGCAGTAGTGGTGGGGGGCAGTAGTGGAGGGTGGCAGTAGTGTATGATGGCAGTAGTGGAGGGTGGCAGTAGTGTAGGGTGGCAGTAGTAGAGGGTGGCAGTAGTAGAGGGTTGCAGTAGTGGAGGGTGGCGGTAGTGGAGGGTGGCAGTAGTGGAGGGTGGAGGTAGTGGAGGGTGGCAGTAGTGGAGGGTGGCAGTAGTAGAGGGTGGCAGTAGTGGAAGGTGGCAGTAGTGGAGGGTGGCAGTAGTGGAGGGTGGCAGTATTGGAGGGTGGCAGTAGTGGAGGGTGGCAGTAGTGGAGGGTGGCAGTAGTGAAGGGTGGCAGTAATGGAGGGTGGCAGTAGTGGAGGGTGGCAATAGTGTATGATGGCAGTAGTGGAGGGTGACAGGTAGTGGAGGGTGGCAGTAGTGGAGGGTGGCAGTAGTGGAGGGTGGCAGTAGTGGAGGGTGGCAGTGGTGGAGGGTGGCAGTAGTGGAGGGTGGCAGTAGTGGAGGGTGGCAGTAGTGAAGGGTGACAGTAGTGGAGGGAGGCAGTAGTAGAGGGTTGCAGTAGTGGAGGGTGGCAGTAGTGGAGGGTGGCAGTAGTGGAGGGTGGCAGTAGTGTAGGGTGTCAGTAGTGGAGGGTGGCACTAGTGGAGGGTGGCAGGTAGTGAAAGGTGGCAGTATTGGAGGGTGTCAATAGTGGAGGGTGGCAGTAGTGAAGGGTGGCAGTAGTGGAGGGTGGCAGTAGTGGAGGGTGGCAGTAGTGAAGGGTGGCAGTAGTGTATGATGGCAGTAGTGGAGGGTGGCAGTAGTGAATGGAGGCAGTAGTGGAGGGTGGCGGTAGTGCAGGGTGGCAGTAGTGAAGGGTGGCAGTAGTGGAGGGTGGCAGTAGTGTATGATGGCAGTAGTGGAAGGTGGCATAGTGTAGGGTGGCAGTAGTGGAAGGTGGCAGTAGTGGAGGGTGGCAGTAGTGTAGGGTGGCAGTAGTGAAGGGTGGCAGTAGTGTATGATGGCAGTAGTGGAGGGTGGCAGTAGTGGAGGGTGGCAGTAGTGGAGGGTGGCAGTAGTGAAGGGTTGCAGTAGTAGAGGGTGGCAGTAGTGGAGGGTGGCAGTAGTGTATGATGGCAGTAGTGGAGGGTGGCCATAGTGGAGGGTGAGAGTAGTGGAGGGTGGCAGTAGTGGAGGGTGGCAGTAGTGTATCATTGCAGTAGTGGAGGGTGGCCATAGTGGAGGGTGGCAGTAATGGAGGGTGGCAGTAGTGGAGGGTGGCAGTAGTGGAGGATGGCAGTAGTGGAGGGTGGCAGTAGTGGAGGGTGGCAGTAGTGTAGGGTGGCAGTAGTGGGGGGTGGCAGTAGTGGAGGGTGGCGGTAGTGTAAGGTGGCAGAATTGGAGGGTGGCAGTAGTGGAGGGTGGCAGTAGTGGAGGGTGGCAGTAGTGGAGGGTGGCAGTAGTGGAGGGTGGCAGTAGTGGAGGGTGGCAGTAGTGGAGGGTGGCAGTAGTGGAGGGTGGCAGTAGTGTAGGGTGGCAGTAGTGGAGGGTGGCAGTAGGGGAGGGTGGCAGTAGTGAAGGGTGGCAGTAGTGGAGGCTGGCAGTAGTGGAGGGTGGCAGTAGTGTATGATGGCAGTAGTGGAGGATGGCAGTAGTGGAGGGTGGCAGTAGTGTAGGGTGGCAGTAGTGGAGGGTGGCAGTAGGGGAGGGTGGCAGTAGTGAAGGGTTGCAGTAGTGGAGGGTGGCAGTAGTGTAGGGTGGCAGTAGTGGAGGGTGGCAGTAGTGGAGGGTGGCAGTAGTGGAGGGTGGCAGTAGTGGAGGGTGGCAGTAGTGGAGGTTGGCAGTAGTGTATGATGGCAGTAGTGGAGGGTGGCAGTAGTGTAGGGTGGCAGTAGTGGAGCGTGGCAGTAGTGTGTCATGGCAGTAGTGGAGGGTGGCAGTAGTGGAGGGTGGAGGTAGTGGAGGGTGGCAGTAGAGTATGATGGCAGTAGTGTATGATGGCAGTAGTGGAGGGTGGCAGTAGTGGAGGGTCGCAGTAGTGGAGGGTGGCGGTAGTGGAGGGTGGCAGTTGTGGAGGGTGGCAGTAGTGTATGATGGCAGTAGTGTATGATGGCAGTAGTGGAGGGTGGCAGTAGTGGAGGGTGGAGGTAGTGGAGGGTGGCAGTAGAGTATGATGGCAGTAGTGAAGGGTGGCAGTAGTGGAGAGTGGCAGTAGTGTAGGGTGGCAGTAGTGGAGGGTGGCAGTAGTGGAGGGTGGCAGTAGTGGAGGGTGGCGGTAGTGGAGGGTGGCAGTAGTGGAGGGTGGAGGTAGTGGAGGGTGGCAGTAGTGGAGGGTGGCAGTAGTGGAGGGTGGCAGTAGTGGAGAGTGGTGGTAGTTAAGGGTGGCAGTAGTGGAGGGTGGGCAGTAGTGTAGGGTGGCAGTAGTGGAGGGTGGCAGTAGTGGAGGGTGGCAGTAGTGGAGGGTGGCAGTAGTGGAGGGTGGCAGTAGTGGAGGGTGGCAGTAGTGGAGGGTGGCAGTAGTGTATGATGGCAGTAGTGAAGGGTGGCAGTAGTGTAGGGTGGCAGTAGTGTAGGGTGGCAGTAGTGTAGGGTGGCAGTAGTGGAGGGTGGCAGTAGTGGAGGGTGGCAGTAGTGGAGGGTGGCAGTAGTGTAGGGTGGCAGTAGTGGAGGGTGGCAGTAGTGGAGGATGGCAGTAGTGGAGGGCGGCAGTAGTGGAGGGTGGCAGTAGTGTATGATGGCAGTAGTGGAGGGTGGCAGTAGTGTAAGGATGGCAGTAGTGTAGGGTGGCAGTAGTGGAGGGTGGCAGTAGTGGAGGGTGGCAGTAGTGTAGGGTGGCAGTAGTGGAGGGTGGCAGTAGTGGAGGGTGGCAGTAGTGGAGGGTGGCAGTAGTGGAGGGTGGCAGTAGTGGAGGGTGGCAGCAGTGTATGATGGCAGTAGTGGAGGGCGGCAGTAGTGAAGGGTGGCAGTATTGGAGGGTGGCAGTAGGGTATGATGGCAGTAGTGGAGGGTGGCAAAAGTGGAGGGTGGCAGTAGTGGAGGGTGGCAGTAGTGAAGGGTGGCAGTAGTGGAGGGTGGCAGTAGGGTATGATGGCAGTAGCGAAGGGTGGCAGTAGTGGAGGGTGGCAATAGTGGAGGGTGGCAGTAGTGGAGGGTGGCAGTAGTGGAGGGTGGCAGTAGTGGAGGGTGGCAGTAGTGTAAGGTGGCAGTAGTGGAGGGTGGAAGTAGTGTAAGGTGGCAGTAGTGGAGGGTGGCAGTAGTGGAGGGTGGCAGTAGTGGAGGGTGGCATTAGTGTATGATGGCAGTAGTGGAGGGTAGCAGTAGTGGAGGGTGGCAGTAGTGGAGGGTGGCAGTAGTGTAGGGTGGCAGTAGTGTAGGGTGGCAGTAGTGGAGGCTGGCAGTAGTGGAGGGTGGCAGTAGTGTAGGGTGGCAGTAGTGGAGGGTGGCAGTAGTGGAGGGTAGCAGTAGTGGAGGGTGGGAGTAGTGTAGGGTGGCAGAAGTGGAGGGTGGCAGTAGTGGAAGGTGGCAGTAGTGTATGATGGCAGTAGTGGATGGTGGCAGTAGTGAAGGGTGGCAGTAGTGGAAGGTGGCAGTAGTGTATGATGGCAGTAGTGGAGGGTGGCAATAGTGGAGGGTGGCAGTAGTGGATGGTGGCAGTAGTGGAGGGTGGCAGTAGTGGAGGGTGGCAGTAGAGTATGGTGGCAGTAGTGTATGATGGCAGTAGTAAAGGGTGGCAGTAGTGTAGGGAGGCAGTAGTGTCGGGTGGCAGTAGTGTAGGGTGGCAGTAGTGGAGGGTGGCAGTAGTGGAGGGTGACCGTAGTGGAGGGTGGCAGTAGTGGAGGGTGGCAGTAGTGGAGGGTGGCAGTAGTGTAAGGTGGCAATAGTGGAGGGAGACATTAGTGTAGGGTGGCAGTAGTGGAGGGTGGCAGTAGTGGAGGGTGGCAGTAGTGGAGGGTGGCAGTAGTGGAGGGTGGCAGTAGTGGAGGGTGGCAGTAGTGTATGATGGCAGTAGTGGAGGGCGGCAGGAGTGAAGGGTGGCAGTAGTGGAGGGTGGCAGTAGTGTATGATGGCTGTAGTAGAGGGTGGCAATAGTGGAGGGTGGCAGTAGTGGAGGGTGGCAGTAGTGGAGGGTGGCAGTAGTGGAGGGTGGCAGTAGTGTATGATGGCAGTAGTGAAGGGTGGCAGTAGTGTAGGGTGGCAGTAGTGTAGGGTGGCAGTAGTGTAGGGTGGCAGTAGTGGAGGGTGGCAGTAGTGGAGGGTGGCAGTAGTGGAGGGTGGCAGTAGTGGAGGGTGGCAGTAGTGGAGGGTGGCAGTAGTGTAAGGTGGCAAGTAGTGGAGGGAGGCAGTAGTGGAGGGTGGCAGTAGTGGAGGGTGGCAGTAGTGGAGGGTGGCAGTAGTGGAGGGTGGCAGTAGTGGAGGGTGGCAGTAGTGGAGGGTGGCAGTAGTGGTGGGTGGCAGTAGTGTATGATGGCAGTAGTGTATGATGGCAGTAGTGGAGGGTGGCAGTAGTGGAGGGTGGCAGTAGTGGAGGGTGGCAGTAGTGGAGGGTGGCAGTAGTGGAGGGTGGCAGGTAGTGGAGGGTGGCAGTAGTGGAGGGTGGAGGTAGTGGAGGGTGGCAGTAGTGGAGGGTGGCAGTAGTGGTGGGGGGCAGTAGTGGAGGGTGGCAGTAGTGTAGGATGGCAGTAGTGGAGGGTGGCAGTAGTGTAGGGTGGCAGTAGTAGGAGGGTGGCAGTAGTAGAGGGTGGCAGTAGTGGAGGGTGGCAGGTAGTGGAGGGTGGCAGTAGTGGAGGGTGGCAGGTAGTGGAGGGTGGCAGTAGTGGAGGGTGGCAGTAGTAGAGGGTGGCAGTAGTGGAAGGTGGCAGTAGTGGAGGGTGGCAGTAGTGGAGGGTGGCAGTAGTGGAGGGTGGCAGTAGTGGAGGGTGGCAGTAGTGGAGGGTGGCAGTAGTGAAGGGTGGCAGTAATGGAGGGTGGCAGTAGTGGAGGGTGGCAATAGTGTATGATGGCAGTAGTGGAGGGTGACAGGTAGTGGAGGGTGGCAGTAGTGGAGGGTGGCAGTAGTGGAGGGTGGCAGTAGTGGAGGGTGGCAGTGGTGGAGGGTGGCAGTAGTGGAGGGTGGCAGTAGTGGAGGGTGGCAGTAGTGAAGGGTGACAGTAGTGGAGGGAGGCAGTAGTAGAGGGTTGCAGTAGTGGAGGGTGGCAGTAGTGGAGGGTGGCAGTAGTGGAGGGTGGCAGTAGTGTAGGGTGTCAGTAGTGGAGGGTGGCACTAGTGGAGGGTGGCGGTAGTGAAAGGTGGCAGTATTGGAGGGTGTCAATAGTGGAGGGTGGCAGTAGTGAAGGGTGGCAGTAGTGGAGGGTGGCAGTAGTGGAGGGTGGCAGTAGTGAAGGGTGGCAGTAGTGTATGATGGCAGTAGTGGAGGGTGGCAGTAGTGAATGGAGGCAGTAGTGGAGGGTGGCGGTAGTGCAGGGTGGCAGTAGTGAAGGGTGGCAGTAGTGGAGGGTGGCAGTAGTGTATGATGGCAGTAGTGGAAGGTGGCATAGTGTAGGGTGGCAGTAGTGGAAGGTGGCAGTAGTGGAGGGTGGCAGTAGTGTAGGGTGGCAGTAGTGAAGGGTGGCAGTAGTGTATGATGGCAGTAGTGGAGGGTGGCAGTAGTGGAGGGTGGCAGTATTGGAGGGTGTCAGTAGTGGAGGGTGGCAGTAGTGAAGGGTGGCAGTAGTGGAGGGTGTCAGTATTGGAGGGTGGCAGTAGTGGAGGGTGGCAGTAGTGGAGGGTGGCAGTAGTGGAGGGTGGCAGTAGTGGAGGGTGGCAGTAGTGGAGGGTGGCAGTAGTGAAGGGTTGCAGTAGTAGAGGGTGGCAGTAGTGGAGGGTGGCAGTAGTGTATGATGGCAGTAGTGGAGGGTGGCCATAGTGGAGGGTGAGAGTAGTGGAGGGTGGCAGTAGTGGAGGGTGGCAGTAGTGTATCATTGCAGTAGTGGAGGGTGGCCATAGTGGAGGGTGGCAGTAATGGAGGGTGGCAGTAGTGGAGGGTGGCAGTAGTGGAGGATGGCAGTAGTGGAGGGTGGCAGTAGTGGAGGGTGGCAGTAGTGTAGGGTGGCAGTAGTGGGGGGTGGCAGTAGTGGAGGGTGGCGGTAGTGTAAGGTGGCAGAATTGGAGGGTGGCCATAGTGGAGGGTGGCAGTAGTGGAGGGTGGCAGTAGTGGAGGGTGGCAGTAGTGGAGGGTGGCAGTAGTGGAGGGTGGCAGTAGTGGAGGGTGACAGTAGTGGAGGGTGGCAGTAGTGTAGGGTGGCAGTAGTGGAGGGTGGCAGTAGGGGAGGGTGGCAGTAGTGAAGGGTGGCAGTAGTGGAGGCTGGCAGTAGTGGAGGGTGGCAGTAGTGTATGATGGCAGTAGTGGAGATGGCAGTAGTGGAGGGTGGCAGTAGTGTAGGGTGGCAGTAGTGGAGGGTGGCAGTAGGGGAGGGTGGCAGTAGTGAAGGGTTGCAGTAGTGGAGGGTGGCAGTAGTGTAGGGTGGCAGTAGTGGAGGGTGGCAGTAGTGGAGGGTGGCAGTAGTGGAGGGTGGCAGTAGCGGAGGGTGGCAGTAGTGGAGGTTGGCAGTAGTGTATGATGGCAGTAGTGGAGGGTGGCAGTAGTGTAGGGTGGCAGTAGTGGAGGGTGGCAGTAGTGGAGGGTGGCAGTAATGGAGGGTGGCAGTATTGGAGGCTGGCAGTAGTGGAGGGTGGCAGTAGTGGAGGGTGGCAGTAGTGGAGGGTGGCAGTAGTGGAAGGTGGCAGTATTGGAGGGTGGCAGTAGTGGAGGGTGGCAGAAGTGGAGGGTGGCAGTAGTGGAGGGTGGCAGTATTGGAGGGTGGCAGTAGTGGAGGGTGGCAGTAGTGGAGGGTGGCAGTAGTGGAGGGTGGCAGTAGTGGAGGGTGGCAGTAGTGGAGGGTGGCAGTAGTGGAGGGTGGCAGTAGTGGAGGTTGGCAGTAGTGTATGATGGCAGTAGTGGAGGGTGGCAGTAGTGTAGGGTGGCAGTAGTGGAGGGTGGCAGTAGTGGAGGGTGGCAGTAGTGGAGGGTGGCAGTATTGGAGGGTGGCAGTAGTGGAGGGTGGCAGTAGTGGAGGGTGACAGTAGAGGAGGGTGGCAGTAGTGGAGGGTGGCAGTAGTGGTGGGTGGCAGTAGTGTATCATGGCAGTAGTGGAGGGTGGCAGTAGTGGTGGGTGGCAGTAGTGGAGGGTGGCAGTAGTGGAGGGTGGCAGTAGTGAAGGGTGGCAGTAGTGGAGGGTGGCAGTAGTGCATGATGGCAGTAGTGGAAGGTGGCAATAGTGTAGGGTGGCAGTAGTGGAGGGTGGCAGTAGTGGAGGGTGGCAGTAGTGGAGGGTGGCAGTAGTGAAGGGTGGCAGTAGTGGAGGGTGGCAGTAGTGGAGGGTGACAGTAGTGGAGGGTGGCAGTAGTGGAGGGTGGCGGTAGTGGAGGGTGGCAGTAGTGGAGGGTGGCAGTAGTGGAAGGTGGCAGCAGTGGAGGGTGGCAGTAGTGGAGGGTGGCAGTAGTGGAGGGTGGCAGTAGTGGAGGGTGGCGGTAGTGGAGGGTGGCAGAAGTGGAGGTTGGCTGTAGTGGAGGGTGGCAGTAGTGGAGGGTGGCAGTAGTGGAGGGTGGCGGTAGTCTAAGGTGGCAGTATTTGAGGGTGGCAGTAGTGGAGGGTGGCAGTAGTGGAGGGTGGCAGTAGTGGAGGGTGGCAGTAGTGGAGGGTGGCAGTAGTGGAGGTTGGCAGTAGTGGAGGGTGGCAGTAGTTGAGGGTGGCAGTAGTGGAGGGTGGCAGTAGTGGAGGGTGGCAGTAGTGTAGGGTGGCAGTAGTGGAGGGTGGCACTAGTGGAGGGTGGCGGTAGTGTAAGTTGGCAGTATTGGAGGGTGGCAGTAGTGGAGGGTGGCAGTAGTGGAGGGTGGCAGTAGTGGAGGGTGGCAGTAGTGGAGGGTGGCAGTAGTGTATGAGGGCAGTAGTGGAGGGTGGCAGTAGTGTATGAGGGCAGTAGTTGAGGGTGGCAGTAGTGGAGGGTGGCAGTAGTGGAGGGTGGCAGTAGTGGAGGGTGACAGTAGTGGAAGGTGGCAGTAGTGGAGGGTGGCAGTAGTGTATGATGGCAGTAGTGGAGGGTGGCAGTAGTGGAGGGTGGCAGTAGTAGAGGGTGGCAGTAGTGGAGGGTGGCAGTAGTGGAGGGTGGCAATAGTGTATGATGGCAGTAGTTGAGGGTGGCAGTAGTGTATTATTGCAGTAGTGGAGCGTGGCAGTAGTGGAGCGTGGCAGTAGTGGAGGGTGGCAGTAGTGGAGGGTGGCAGTAGTGGAGGGTGGCGGTAGTGTAAGGTGGCAGTAGTGGAGGGTGGCAGTAGTGGAGGGTGGCAGTAGTGGAGGGTGGCAGTAGTGGAGGGTGGCAGTAGTGGAGGGTGGCAGTAGTGGAGAGGGCGGTAGTGGAGGGTGGCAGTAGTGGAGGGTGGCCGTAGTGGAGGGTGGCAGTAGTGGAGGGTGGCGGTAGTGGAGGGTGGCAGATGAATACAAGTAGGTGAGTACAACTACTCGAGAACAACTATGATAGGCTAGGTTTCCGTGGTGAAGTGGTAAACAGTCTAAGTGGTGTAGTGGTAAGACACTCGCCTGGCATTCCGCGAGCGCTATGTCATGGGTTCGTATCCTGGCCGGAGAGGATTTACTGGGCGCAATTCCTTAACTGTAGCCTCTGTTTAACGCAACAGTAAAATGTGTACTTGGATAAATAAATGATTCTTCACGGCAGGGGATCGTATTCCAGGGACCTGCCCGAAATGCTACTCGTATTAGTGGCTGTACAAGAATTTAACAATTCTTGTATATATCTCAAAAAAAAAAAAAAAATTAGTGCATGTAGGTAATTACAACTCACTATGCAACACCTCAGAACTACAGAAGTCAAGGAAGAGGAGGGGAAGGGGAGTATGGAAGTGCATCCATAATGCACTTAGGGAGGAGGAGGGCAACCCGTTCTCACACAAGACAGCACATATATGACTTAATGCTTAAAGTCAATATGTTGAATGTGATTTAGTACATATGCGATATATTTCAAGTTACCTTTTTTTACCAAGGCCCAAACTCTTCCTCACGAACCAATTTACGTCTCACAGTACCCGTCCATCAACGTAGATAGCAGAATAGTCGTGATTGGTTCAATTATAATTAAAATTGTAGTTTTCAGGTCCCACATGGGTTGTGAAGTTTACCTACTATTGTCCATGCTCTTAGAATATTACAGATCAGCTACATCCTATTGAAGGCGCGTAATTTTCTTTTGAGAAATATTAGTTGTTCTTAGTAAATTATAATAAGCACTATAAATTTTTACATAGAATAACAGTGCTTCACCAATCAATATTGATACCATAGTTTGCGCTTTAAAAATCTTTAAAGAATGTTTTGTAGGAACGCTAACAGAAAACGATGTTATGTTGGAATGTTTATGGGGTAAACTACTGCAAACTTAGGGATCACTTTCACCCACAGGAAGGGTATGGGGTCCAACACCAACAACTGGATGTGTATGGCGTCCACTACCACCGACTGGATGGGTATGGGGCTCACAACCACCCACAGGATAGGTATTGGGTTCAATACCACCCACAGGATGAGTATGGCGTCCACTATCACCCACAGGATGGGTATGGGGCTCCAACCACCCACAGAATAAGTATGGGGTCCAATAACACCCACTGGATGTGTATGGCGTCCATTGCCGCCCACAGGATGAGTATAGGGTCCAGTATCGCCCACAGGATTAGTATATAGGGTCCACTGCCGCCCACAGGGTCGGTAAAGGGTCCACTACCGCCCACAGGTTTGGTAGGGGGTCAACTGCCGCCCACAGTGTCGGTAGGGGGTTCACTACCGCCCACAGGGTCGGTATGGGGTCCACTGCCACCCACAGGGTCGGTATGGAGCCCACTGCCACCCACAGGGTCGGTATGGGTTCCACTACCGCCCACAGGGTCGGTAGAGGTCCACTACCGCCCACAGGGTTGGTAGGGGGTCCACTGCCGCCCACAGGGTCGGTAGGGGGTCCACTGCCGCCTACAGGGTCGGCAGGGGGGTCCACTACCGCCCACAGAGTCGCTATGAAGTCAACTAGCGCCCATAGTGTATGTAATGTGTCCACTACCGCCCATAGTGTTATTATGGGGTCCACTATCCCTCATATTGTCGGTATGGGGGTCCATTACTACCAACAGGGTGTGTCTGGGGTCTATATTTTTCTGTATAGCAGAGGTGGCAATACTGCTTTTCCAGTCTCATTTGTTGTTCAATGTAAAATATCTGTTGCTCGACTTGCAACAATTTATATATATATATATATATATATATATATATATATATATATATATATATATATATATATATATATATATATATATATATATTTAGGGGTACCACCACTGGTTTAATTAAAGGGACCCACATCCTCGAAGAAGAAAATAAATAGTGTTCAGAGAAGACCTGGCAGGGGGGTCTATATAAATATATATATATATATATATATATATATATATATATATATATATATATATATATATATATATATATATATATATATATATATATATATATATATATATATATATATATATATATATATATATATATATGTGTGTGTGTGTGTGTGTGTGTGTGTGTGTGTGTATTTGTGTGTGTGTGTGTTTGTGTGTGTGTGTGTGTATAGTATAGTGCCTTTGCAATAATGTACCAATGTGTGTATTTGTTGTATTGTATTGTTGAAATACATTGTTCACATGAAATACATGTGAAATATTGTTGAAAACATCTTGATGACTTATTAAACCAAAATTATTTATTAGTCAGAAGAAGGACAAAAACGCGATCTATATGTTAAACCTCTATCAGACAAATATTTTAAGTAAAACCGAAGATATTTGTATTTTTATAAAAGGGGCAGTTTTCATTGCTCGTCGAGCTCGAAAACCGCCGCATTCATCTCAGAACCGTGCCTATTTCACACAGATTCCTTAATAAACGTAAGAGTTTTATATGTCACAAGAAAGATATAAATATAAGCTTCATTCTAAATACCTTACCATGGGCATATTTAAATTTAAAGCGAAGATACGTGTACTTTTATAATAGCCGAGCTTTGACCCCGGACAGATTGATCGACCGAGCAACTCTCTCTCAGAACAATGTTTATTTCACGTGAATTCGTTAATAAACATATATGCTTTATATATCTCAAGAAAGGCAGACATATAAGGTTCACTTTAAACACTTTACCATAGACATATTTAAAGTTCTAATGAAGATACATGTATTTTAAAAATTATGGAGCTCCCACCCCGTACAGACTGAACGACAGAGCAACTCTCTCTCAGATCAATGTTTATTTCACGTAAATTCGTTAATAAACACAAATGTTTTATATGTCTTAGGCAAGATAGAAATAAGAGCTTCATTTTAAATATATTACAATATACATATATATAGCTCAAGTGAAGATACATATGTTTTTATAGTAGCGCTCAGTAGCTTGTCGGGCATGGAGTGCAGACGCCTACGCACTTGCTGATATATTGTATAATTAACAAAGATACGCTAATAAAGCCTAAAATCTTATATGCCTCCAGAAAGACCGAGATATGAACATTATTATGAATGCACCAAATGAAATATATCATGTTCGAGAACAAAGATATATCAATTTTAAATTAAGTTTCTACTCTTGCTCGGGCGAGAGAGATGGGGGCGACTCTCGCCCCATCTACTGGAGATTCTGTCCACTAAAGACCAAAAGCTACTCAAACCCTCCTAGCATTATTTAAGTAATGAAGTAATATGGTATATTTACTCACTATAATGTGGGTGCTGAATGCAGAACATAAGAAAACATATATTAACTCCAAACTAATATAATTTCAATATTAAATAAGTAGCCTCAAAGGAAGTCGACGGTCCAAGCGTCAATGTTGTGGAGCGAATTATCCAAGATATATCGTTGTTTGGAAAGTGTTTGTTGGCATATCCAGTTGTCGCACTTCTCTGCACAAATTATAACAAATTTAAATTATAATGTTAACAAGTAGAATACGTATTTTTAATAAAATCCAACATAACTAGCCAGAAAACATTTAACATTTATTAAAAATATATGTTTGGAAGTTAAATCGACTTCATAGGACAATAGTTTTGTTATATATACTCGTTATTCGTTGACATGTGTTCGCTACTTAAACTACCATGTACTGTACTTATGTGAAATCTCCCATGTCTCTTCGCTCATCTCACCGAACCCTACAGACTCTGTGATATATTGTTTAATTAATTGAGATTCACAAATACAGCTTATAATTGTATATGCTATCAAAAAGGCAGAGCTTAGTTTAGTTCATTTATTATGCACCCCATACCCATCCTATGAGCGATAGTGGAGTGTTACAGAGGCACATAATGGGCTCAGGGACTGAGCCCCACAATTCATATAGCCAAGCAAGTTATAATCTTGATAAGCTAGTTACGAAAGTTAATGCACATTGTCACATCAACAATGGGCTCGAGACCGACCACAAGTACAGTTTATAATTTAAGCAACTGACATATATGGAGGGCTAGTGTCACAATTGATATGTTTATCCTACACATAACCCCCTCTCCCCCATCCAATGGGCACCGGTGGATAGGTTACAATCAAGTCGTTTTTTGCGTTTTATTCAGAGATTAGATCTTATTGGGTGAGGAAAGATATTCATATTTTAAAGAAGGCTTCTTGGCTGATGCTCTCCATTGATGTAAAATATACAACCTTTTGAAAATCAATGTTAGTTTGATCTAGATATTTTAATTAACGAAAGTATTTATGTCATCAGACAGGTAGAAATATAGGCTACATTTAAAATCCTTTGTCATAAATATAACTGAAGTGAAAACGAAGATATATGCTTTTTGATAGTTACTTGATGGCTTGCTCTGAGAGTGTGAAGCCCTGTACACCAGCCAATAAATTGTATAATTAGTTTCCATATATTTTAATTAATTTTAAAAATCTATATGTCAGAAGAAAGGAAGATGTAGCCGTTAAGGTGGCAACATTTAAAAATATATATCTCTTAAGTTAAATAAATAATACCCCCTTATCGCCGGTGTCCGGACACATGAAAACTACCTAGGTATCAGTATCCAGCCAGGCAGGGATCACAGGCTGCACAATACTGATAAATTATGTAATGCACTACTTGTGGTAGATCTCGAACCCATTTATGATGTGACGACTTATAGTGAATTTTGTAACTAGCTCATCAAGATTTTAACTTGCTTAGCTAAATGAATTGTGGGGTTCGGTCCATACATTTTCTTTCTTTATTATGCACCCTATAATACACATCCCGTGGGCGGTGGTGTAAAGGATTACAGAGGCACATAATCGGTTCAGGAACTGAACCCTCTAGTTCGTTTAGCTAAGCAAATAACAATCTTTTGACGCTAGTTACAAAATTATTACTGTACACATACTTATGCATACATGTACATATTCATACGTATACATATATACATACACATACATATTTAATCACCCACACAAATACACACATCAGTAATCTTTTGTGTCACAAGTGATTCAACAAGAGGCTCACAACAGTCACTATACAAGGCACTTTACATCTATGAGGAGTCGCACAGTTACTAGTCTTGCTCCACACCCACCCAACTGGGCGGCTGCTTAAGTCATGTGCTCCACACTCACCCAACTGGGCGGAAGCTTTACAGTCATGTGCTCCATACGCAAACAACTGGGCGGCAGCTTTACAGTCATGTGCTGCACACTTACCCAACTGGGCGGCAGCTTAACAGTCATGTGCATGCATTACCTACAGTAAGCAAATTTTGGATACTTCGCTAAGATTTCGGGCAGCACATCATTATGAATGAAGTACTTACACATTTCATGGACACTATTGATGTTGTAATCTTTAAATTCCGCGATTTTTTCACATTCCATTACATAATGACGCAAAGTATGCGAATAGTTCTGCTGACAGAGTTTACATTTAGTCAAATCTACATCATCAGATGTTACAAACTCCCAGAGGTACTTGTAGCCGAGCCTAAACCTAGCAGTGGTAACATCTAGAAGTCTGCTAACATTATTGGATGACCCATAGACGAGCGATTCATCAAAGTTTATACAATATTGTGAAATTGAGAGTCAGTGTAGTAACATAAATTAGTAAATCATAAATATTGTAAGTTAAGAATCTGATGCATGTGTGTGTGTTGGGGGGGGGGGGGGTGTGGGTGGGTGGGTTATACCCTTGGTAAGCGAGAGTGGAAAGTAACCTTAGACGTACTGTGGTCAATGTGGGGGGAAGGGGTGGGGAGGGAAGGGGGGGGGGGGAGAGTCAAATTCACCCTCCAACATCTGGGCATAGTACCACCAGCCTCCACATCACTCAATCAGCTTCCAGCTGATGCTTGTAGATGCCTCATCTAACCTCACCTATGTCACACATTAACCTACAGTTCCTGTGATATTTAAACTCCTCATCACAGTGGCTCTCACCAATATAAACTGTATTGGATTTTGTCCCGAAATAGCTATATGCTGACTGGACGTGTATGTATGTATGTATGTATGTATGTATGTATGTATGTATGTATGTATGTATGTATGTATGTATGTATGTATGTATGTATGTATGTATGTATGCATGTATGTATGTATGTATGTATGTATGTATGTATGTATGTATGTATGTATGTATGTATGTATGTATGTATGTATGTATGTATGTATGTAGGTATGCATGTATGTATGTATGTATGTATGTATGTATGTATGTATGTATGTATGTATGTATGTATGTATGTATGTATGTATGTATGTATGTATGCATGCATGCATGTATGTATGCATGTATGTATGTATGTATGTATGTATGTATGTATGTATGTATGTATGTATGTATGTATGTATGTATGTATGTATGTATGCATGTATGCATGTATGTATGCATGTATGTATGTATGGATGGATGTATGTATGTACGCATGCATGTATGTATGTATGCATGTATGCATGTATGTATGCATGTATGTATGTATGGATGGATGTATGTATGTACGCATGCATGTATGTATGGATGTATGTATGTATGTACGCATGTATGAATGTATGTATGTATGTATGTATGTATGTATGTATGTATGTATGTATGTATGTATGTATGTATGTATGTATGTATGTATGTATGTATGTATGTATGTATGTATGCATGTATGCATGTATGTATGCATGTATGTATGCATGTATGTATGTATGGATGGATGTATGTATGTACGCATGCATGTATGTATGGATGTATGTATGTATGTACGCATGTATGAATGTATGTATGTATGTATGTATGTATGTATGTATGTATGTATGTATGTATGTATGTATGTATGTATGTATGTATGTATGTATATATGTGTGTATGTATGTATTCCCAATCACGTTAAAGACTCCCCCTCTATCATCCAATTAAAGAGAAAAACAACTATGTACTAAATAATCAACTCCTTGTAACTTTAATTATGCTGACCTTCCTATCTGTATTCAGACTGAGCCTACCATCATTATAGGTGATTATAACACTAGACAGGAATATTGGTAATTCGCAGTTCAGTAATCGTAACGGCAACCAACTGGTGTCACTATTAGGTAGTCACGATGATGCACAGATTGTGGGTGACCTTGAACCGACGAATATCTACGGGAGTATTTTTGATCTATGTCTTGGTTTCAACGTCTCCCACGCCGTGTGCGCCTCGTCAATAGTGCCAGATATAGCGTCTGATCATCTGGCCATATTAGCCACTGTAAGCATTGGCAGTTCTATCCTCCCTGGTGGAGTGTTCAAGCGGAAGAGGCTGGCTGAGCCCATCGATCAACGAGACAATCTTGTTGCTCATGTGTCAGATTCGTGCAGTTCATCTGAGCCTTCGTCAGTTGAAGATTTTAACAATGAGCTCGCAGGTACTATCGAGCAGTTTATAGAATCACTTGATCCATCGTCCAGGCCATGTAACCCAAATTACACTGGACATAGCACTTATGCTTATTATAATGATTCTAAATTGCATGCACTAAAACGCACTGCCAGAATAATTGGACTAGCTTATAGAAGGACCCGCACTGCTGAAATGCTTCGGCTCTTTCAAGCGGCTCTGGCTAAGGCCAGGGAACGTATGATGGAGCTAAGGCAGACAGACTGGGAAACTTTTGTCCGTGGTCTCAATTCTCACACGCCACTAAGTCGGGCATGGAAGGATATCAACAAGATCAAAGGGAAAAATGCTGCAGAGATCTCGTACCCTAACCC
Organism: Procambarus clarkii; assembly: GCF_040958095.1. Lineage (NCBI taxonomy): Eukaryota > Metazoa > Arthropoda > Malacostraca > Decapoda > Cambaridae > Procambarus > Procambarus clarkii. The sequence goes on from NC_091151.1 coordinate 9,687,660, forward strand.
TCTGCACAGAGCAAATGAGCTTGTTGATGCTTGGGCCACGACTTCCAGCTTTGACAATCTTCCTCTACCCTCACAGAATGAATTAAATAATAGATATACTGATAGGGCAAGGCTCCTTGACTTCATGCGTCATCAAGAGGATGACTATGACATGCTTTTTACTGAATACGAACTAGATTCTGCTCTACATAAAGGCAAAGCTACATCACCCGGGGAGGATGGAGTTACTTACGGCATACTGCGTATGCTTCTGCTAGTTCCAGGGAATCCCTTGCTTCAGTTGTATAATATGAGCTATGTAACTGGGGAGCTTCCTAAGTCATGGACCAACAGTGTTATTATTCCCATTCCTAAACCTCACCAGCCGAGTGCTTTTCGCCCAATCTCCCTCACTAGTTGTCTCTATAAGTGTCTTGAGAGGATGGTTCTCAACCGTCTCCTTTACAAAATTAATAATATGTTGTCTTCCCAGTTATATGGCTTCACGCATGGAAAGAGTGTACATCACTGTATTACCACATTCCTCACCCTGCATACTGATAGGTCATATACCACTTTCCTAGATCTTAAGTCAGCCTTTGACATTGCTAACCCACACGTCATTCTGAGAGAACTTGCTAAAATGAATATTGGAGGATGGCTTTTACGGTGGATAAGAGGCTATCTATCCAACAGGAAGTCATCTGTACTGTTCCAAGGGCATAGGAGTGTAACGAGAGATTTTGAACTTGACACTCCACAGTGAGGTGTCCTCAGTCGTACTCTGTTCAATGTGTTAATCAATGCACTTTTAAACTTAGTAACTAGAAGGTTCAGCGAACACATCATTAGCTATGTGGATGATATACTGATCCATACCAATGGGTATATCAACACCCAAAATATTCTGAACTCTGTATTGTACACATGTCAGGAACTATGCTTAGTCATCTCAGTAGAGAAAACAAAGATCCTGAACCGACACCAACCCAGACGGGGTGGGGCCGTTCGCAAAATGCAGTTGGATGATGGCTCTCTGCTTGACTATGTTACCAGATACAAATACCTTGGTCTTGAGGTTCTACTGTACCGCAATGTTTTAGCCAGACTGGGTCGCCGATGTAGAGAGAGGCTCCGTGCTCTCAAGGCTGTGGCAGGCAAACACAACTGTACCGTACAGTGTTATATATTTATTTCAGTTTGAAAATTTTTTAACATTGAAGGATAAATTCTTTAATTGGTTGAAATTGGTTTTAACATTCGAAATCTAATTTGATGTTAAATATTATAAGGTTCAAATTTATTAAGATACATACTTTAACAACTATTTCTATTTGATACCAACAGTATCACGTTAAGAGAAGCGTCTCGCCTTGCTAACCCAAGTATAAAATATATAAAGAAACGGTGCAACTGTACTGGTATCTGCAGTACAAATATATGTCCCTATTTAAAGAAAAAATATACTGCACCAATCACTGCCACTCCTCGCACCAATGCAACAATAAGGAGAGTGATAACAGTGCTTCACATTCGACAATGTTAAATTATTTAACAGATGACGAGATAATGAACATTGGAACAAATGTACAGCTCTCTGACCTTCATATAAAATCTGCATGTGACCTCATGAAACTGTGCCAAGCGTAGAAGGCCTTCATGACCCAGCGTTGTAGCGGGACCTCTCCTGGCCAGTTACAATTGGTGAATTTATTCAAATTATTCAAGTTGATGGTTGTCACTGGGTCACCGTTTCCAACATTGGAGTAACTGGACAAATTAACATATACGACACCAGGCATAAATTACCATCCAAATCTACTGCAGTTATCTTGTGTGCTCTTGCTAATTGCCAGGATGATAAGCTGATATGCAATATAATGAATGTCAGCATACATAGGGACTCAAGTATGAGTGGGGTATATGCTGTGCCGTTTGCTGCATCACTTGCAAGTGGTGTAGATCCGGTGAACCTCGTATGATGTGCAGAATATGAGACAACATCTTCAAGAGAACTTTAAAGGAAAGTGTCTCATCTCATTCCCTGCAGCTCAGACACTGAGAAGAAAACGAATCATCCGGTCATGCTCGATGGAAGTGTACTGCATTTGCAGAAAGCCAAATGATTTGAAGCTGATGGTATGCTGTGACCGTTGCAATATTTGGCACCATGGATCATGTGTAGGTGTTACAGAATGTAATGATGATTCGTGGATTTGTTTCTTGTGCGCTAGCAAGTTGTGAATTATAATTTAAAATACTTAATTAATACATTATTATTATTATTATTATTATTATTAAACCTTACCAAATGTTTTGCTGAATCAAATAATGTCATTACTTTCAATGTGTTACAATAGCATAATTAAGTGCTGCAAGTGTCAGGTCTTTTATATAGTCGGTATTTGTTATATTCTATACTCTTTTTATGTTATTTAAATTTCAAACAGAAATAGTTTTTAAAGTATGTATCTTAATAAATTTGAACCTTATATTATTTAGCATCAACAAATTAGATTTCGAATGTTAAAACCAATTTCAACCAATTAAAGGATTTATCCTTTAATGTTAACAATTGTTCAGACTGAAATAAATATATAACACTGTACGGTACAGTTGTGTTTAATTATGTTTTCCGATTCCTTTGGAAAAGGTATTTGTGCACCAAGTACTACTAGGTCATTATGAGATACGCTGAATGTTGTCAATATACCATCTGAATATGCTTCACTTTGCGTTAATCATTGAACGTCCTAATGATTAAGGTCCCCAAAAGGACTTAATCAGACCTCAGTGGATATTTTTACTCTCCCTCTCTCTCTCTCTCTCAGAGCATCCCCTTATGTGTTGTATGTGGATGCTGAAGTTCAGTCTCTTGTCTATGTATAGGTGAAGGAGCTTTCCATAATTGTTATTGCTAATGTTTACTTGTAATACTGGGTATATACATCCAGTCCAGTGTTCTTTCCCGCGACCGTGGAGAGGGTAAGCCGCGGCCGTATGGTCAGAAACCCACAAATATTTACAATGGGGGGGGGGGGGGGTGGATAACATTTCCTCTTCAAGCACGCGCACACAAATGAACTATGTTACTTAAATGGAAGCACTCGTACAGCATAATTTACACGATTTCTCAGGATTATTATACTTCTTACCAGTATATATACAGTATAGTACCTGTCGGAAAATCCGACACCATTTACTAATACATGCAATTGCAGATAATATTGCTGCATTGTATAAACAAGTTACCCATAGAAAATGTAACTTGTAGTGGAATTTTCCGTCTATAGAAAACGGGATATCATTACCACATACTATTATAATTTCACCAGCTATTCTGCTGGGAATTATTCTTAAATACATTAGTCTTTGGACTTTACCATCATAAAAACATCTCATATAAATTAACTTAATTATCAATATTAAAATAGAGTAAATGTGACCCTTCTATCACTTACTGATATCTGGACAAAGTAAGCCAGGCGTCGGGGTGAGGGAGTGGTCAGCCATTGTTATTGTTTAAGACCACAGAGTCATGGAGCAAATTCAGTTCCTATAAATTCTCTTGGACGAAGTGTTATGGAAGATCAAAGTAGTGATCTGCCATCATCAACACGCTGTCATCAATCTCAAGGGAAGTGTCTTTCCGAAACCCGTTTATCTATACATTTTTGGCCATTAATGTCAGTAGATAGGGCTTACCGGTTAGAACACAAATGATCGACTCAAAAAAAGTAATTAGCCTTGGTCTTTATGGTTCAATGTACAGTGTTTTCTCTGATATAGCTGTCATATATTAGGATTCTGGCTTCATAGCTAGCGCCCTTTTGACAGTTCAAGACGAGGAAGCATGCTTTGTGTACCAGTTACTGGGTGATGGAAGCTACCTCAAAGAGGATAATTTGGTGTCTACATCCTGGTTATATCTGGTGGACTAAGGCCTGCTGTACAAATAAGATAAGGAACCTCTTCAATGTTTAACAATATATGTAGTTTAATACTATAGTTTGATTGGCTGCATATATATAAATTCAATATAAACCCCCCTAATGTGTAGTGGATCGATTTGTGAGATTATTGCAGAAATACAGTCCACTTAACATCATACAATTGCTATCGAAGTATATAAATTAACGTAATATAAATTCCATATAAATTCATATAAATTAAATCAATATAAATCTCACAGGTCGGTTCCCACAGTTTCTAGGAGGTTCTCTTCAATGATATCTAAGATAATTAAAAGAACCCAAGCAAACTACTGAGGAAATGTGCAGGACAAACATATCAATTGTGACACTAGCTCTCCACATATGGCATTTGCTTAATTTAGAAACTGTACTTGTGGTCGATCTCGAACACATGTTGTTGATGTGACGATGTGTTATGAAATTTGTGGCTAGCTCCTCAAGATTGTAACTTGCTTAGATAAATAAATTGTGTGTTCAGTCCCTGAACCCATTACGTGATAAATTAACTAAACTAAAAACTATAGTATGGCGACGAAACCTGAACTGCATAATGTAAATAGGGATTAACCAGAAAAAGATATAGGTGAAGAATAACACCAGGTAACTGTAAAGCTGCCGCCCAGTTGGGTGGGTGTGGACCAAGACTAGTAACTGTGCGACTCCTCATAGATGTAAAGTGCCTTGTATAGTGACTGTTGTGAGCCTCTTGTTGAATCACTTGTGACACAAAAGATTACTGATGTGTGTATTTGTGTGGGTGATTAAATATGTATGTGTATGTATATATGTATACGTATGAATATGAACATGTATGCATAAGTATGTGTACATTAATAATTTTGTAACTACACCACCGCCCACGGGATGGGTATTATGGGGTGCATAATAAAGAAAGAAAATGAATGGACCGAACCCCACAATTCATTTAGCTAAGCAAGTTACAATCTTGATGAGCTAGTTACAAAATTCACTATAAGTCGTCACATCATAAATGGGTTCGAGATCGACCACAAGTAGTGCATTACATAATTTATCAGTAATGTGCAGCCTGTGATCCCGCCTGGCTGGATACCTAGGTAGTTTTCATGTTTCCGGACACCGGCGATAAGGTGGTATTATTTATTTAACTTAAGAGATATATATTTTTAAATGTTTTCACCTTAACAGCTACATCTTCCTTTCTTCTGACATATAGATTTTTAAGATTAATTAAAATATATGGAAACTAATTATATAATTTATTGGCTGGTGTGCAGGGCTTCACACTCTCAGAGCTAGCCATCAAGTATATATCAAAACGCATATATCTTCGTTTTCACTTCAGTTATATTTATGACAAAGGATTTTAAATGTAGCCTATATTTCTACCTGTCTGATGACATAAATACTTTCGTTAATTACAATATCTGCATCAAACTAACATTGATTTTCAAAAGGTTGTATATTTTCCATCAATGGAGAGCATCAGCCAAGAAGCCTTCTTGCAAATTTGAATATCTTTCCTCACCCAATAAGATCTAATCTCTGAATGAAACGCAAAAAACGACTTGATTGTAACCTATCCACCGGTGCCCATTGGATGGGGGAGAGGGGGTTATGTGTAGGATAAACATATCAATTGTGACACTAGCCCTCCATATATGTCAGTTGCTTAAATTATAAACTGTACTTGTGGTCGGTCTCGAGCCCATTGTTGATGTGACAATGTGCATTGACTTTTGTAACTAGCTTATCAAGATTATAACTTGCTTGGCTATATGAATTGTGGGGCTCAGTCCCTGGGCCCATTATGTGCCTCTGTAACACTCCACTATCGCTCATAGGATGGGTATGGGGTGCATAATAAATGAACTAAACTAAGCTCTGCCTTTTTGATAGCATATACAATTATAAGCTGTATTTGTGAATCTCAATTAATTAAACAATATATCACAGAGTCTGTAGGGTTCGGTGAGATGAGCGAAGAGACATGGGAGATTTTACATAAGTACAGTACATGGTAGTTTAAGTAGCGAACGCATGTCAACAAATAACGAGTATATATAACAAAACTATTGTCCTATGAAGTCGATTTAACTTCCAAACATATATTTTTTAATAAATGTTAAATGTTTTCTGGCTAGTTATGTTGGATTTTATTAAAAATACGTATTCTACTTGTTAACATTATAATTTAAATTTGTGATAATTTGTGCAGAGAAGTGCGACAACTGGATATGCCAACAAACACTTTCCAAACAACGATATATCTTGGATAAGTCGCTCCACAACATTGACACTTGGACCGTCGACTTCCTTTGATGCTACTTATTTACTTATTTCATAATGAAATTATATTAGTTTGGAGTTAATATATGTTTTCTTATGTTCTGCATTCAGCACCCACATTATAGTGAGTAAATATACCATATTACTTCATTACTTAAATAATGCTAGGAGGGTTTGAGTGGCTTTGGGTCTTTAGTGGACAGAATCTCCAATAGATGGGGCGTGAGTCGCCCCCATCTCTCTCGCCCAAGCAAGAGTCGAAACTTAATTTAAAATTGATATATCTTTGTTCTCGAACATGATATATTTCATTTGGTGCATTCATAATAATGTTCATATCTCGGTCTTTCTGGAGGCATATAAGATTTTAGGCTTTATTAGCGTATCTTTGTTAATTATACAATATATCGGCAAGTGCGTAGGCGTCTGCACTCCATGCCCGACAAGCTACTGAGCGCTAATATAAAAACATATGTATCTTCACTTGAGCTATATATATGAATATTGTAACGTATTTAAAATGAAGCTCTTATTTCTATCTTGCTTAAGACATATAAAACATTTGTGTTTATTAACGAATTTACGTGAAATAAACATTGATCTGAGAGAGAGTAGCTCTGTCGTTCAGTCTGTACGGGGTGGGAGCTCCATAATTTTTAAAAAACATGTATCTTCATTAGAACTTTAAATATGTCTATGGTAAAGTGTTTAAAGTGAACCTTATATGTCTGCCTTTCTTGAGATATATAAAGCATATATGTTTATTAACGAATTCACGTGAAATAAACATTGTTCTGAGAGAGAGTTGCTCGGTCGATCAATCTGTCCGGGGTCAAAGCTCGGCTATTATAAAAGTACACGTATCTTTGCTTTAAATTTAAATATGCCCATGGTAAGGTATTTAGAATAAAGCTTATATTTATATCTTTCTTGTGACATATAAAACTCTTACGTTTATTAAGGAATCTGTGTGAAATAGGCATGGTTCTGAGATGAATGCTGCGGTTTTCGAGCTCGACGAGCAATGAAAACTGCCCCTTTTATAAAACTACAAATATCTTCGGTTTTACTTAAAATATTTGTCTGATAGAGGTTTAACATATAGATCGCATTTTTGTCCTTCTTCTGACTAATAAATAATTTTGGTTTAATAAGTCATCAAGATGTTTTCAACAATATATATATATATATATATATATATATATATATATATATATATATATATATATATATATATATATATATATATATATATATATATATATATATATATATATATATAAATTGTTGCAAGTCGAGCAACAAATATTTTACATTGAACAACAAATGAGATTGGAAAAGCAGTATTGCCACCTCTGCTATACAGAAAAAAATAGACCCCAGACACACCCTGTGGGTAGTAATGGACCCCTATACCGACACTATGAGGGGTAGTAGACCTCATAATAACACTATGGGCGGTAGTGGACACTATACAAACACTATGGGCGCTAGTTGACTTCATAGCGACCTTGTGGGCGGTAGTGGACCCCCTGCCGACCCTGTGGGCGGCAGTGGACCCCCTACCGACCCTGTGGGCTGCAGTGGACCCCCCTACCAACCTGTGGGCGGTAGTGGACCCCTAACGACCCTATGGACGCCCTACCGACCCTGTGGGCGGTAGTGGACCCCATACCGACCCTGTGGGTGGCAGTGGACTCCATACCAACCCTGTGGGTGGCAGTGGACCCCATACTGACCCTGTGGGTGGTAGTGAACCCCCTACCGAACCTGTGGGCGGCAGTTGACCCCCTACCAACCCTGTGGGCGGTAGGGGACCCTTTACCGACCCTGTGGGCGGCAGTGGACCCTATATACTAATCCTGTGGGCGATGCTGGATCCTATACTCATTATGTGGGCGGCAATGGACGCCATACACATCTAGTGGGTGTTATTGGACCCCATACTTATTCTGTGGGTGGTTGGAGCCCCATACCCATCCTGTGGGTGATAGTGGACGCCATACTCATCTTGTGGGTGGTATTGGACCCCATACTCATCCTGTGGGTGGTTGTGAGCCCCATACCCATCCTGTCGGTGGTAGTGGACGCCATACACATCCAGTGGATGGTGTTGGACCCCATACCCTTCCTGTGGGTGGAAGTGATACCTAAGTTTGTAGTAGTTTACCCCATAATCATTCCAACATAACATCGTTTTCTGTTAGCGTTCCTACAAAACATTCTTTAAAGATTTTTAAAGCTCAAACTATGGTATATAATATTAATTGGTGAAGCACTGTTATTCTATGTAATAATTTATAGTGCTTCTCGCCTCCTCCTTCCTCCTCGCCCTCCTCCTCCCTCCTCCTCCTTCCTCCTCGCCCTCCTCCTACTGCATCGCCCTCCTCCTCCTCTGACTCCTCCTTCCTTCCTCCTCGCCCTCCTCCTCTTTCCATCCTCCTCGCTCTCCTCCTCCTCCACCTTTCTTCCTCCTTTCCCTCCTCCTCCTGAACCTCCACTTCCTTCCTTCCTTCTCGCCCTCCTCCTCATCATTCTCCTTCCTTCTCGCTCTCCTCCTCCTTGCCCTCCTCCTTCACCTTGCCCTGCTCCTCGTCCTTCCTCCTCCTTTCTCCTTGCCCTGCTCCTCCTCCTTCCTCCTTGTCCTGCCCCTCCTCCTTCCTCCTTGTCTTTCTCCTTCCTTACTCCTCGCCCTCCTCCTCCTTCTCCTCATTCGTTCCTCCTACTTCCTTCCTCCTCCTTCTTCCTCGTCCTCCTCTTCCTAGCCCTCCTCCAACTCCTCCTTCCTCCTCGCCCTCCTCCTTCCTCCTCCTCTTCCTTCCTCCTTGCCATTTTCCTCCTCCTTCCTCCTCGCCCTCCTCCTCCTTCCTCCTCGCCATCCTTTTCCTCCTCCTTCCTTCTTCCACGCCCTCGTCCTCCTTTCTTCCTCCACGCCCTCTTCCTCCTTTTTTTCCTCCTTGCCTTCCTCTTCCTTGCCCTCCTCCTCCTTGCCCTCCTCCTTGCCCTGCTCCTCCTTCCTTTTTGCCCAGTTCCTCCTCCTTCCTCTGCTCTTCCTCCTTCCTCCTCGTCCTGGTCCTCCTCCTCCTCCATTCTCCTCGCCCTCCTCCTCCATCCTCCTCGCCCTCCTCCTCCTTCCTACTCGCCCTCTTCCTCCTCGCTTCCTGCTCCTCCTCCTTCCTCCTTGCCCTGCCCCTCCTCCTTCCTCCTTGCCCTTCTCCTCGTTCTGCTCCTCCTCCTTTCTCCTCGCCCTCCTCCTCCTCCTTCCTCTTCGCCCTCCTACTCCTTCCTCCTCGCCCTCCTCCTTCTTCCGCTTCGCCCTCCTCCTCCTCCTACTCCTCCTCCTCCTCTTTCCTTCCTCCTCGCTCTCTTCGTTCTCCATCCTCCTCGCCCTCCTCCTTCTTCCGTTTCACCCTCCTCCTCCTCCTTCCTTCCTTCTCGCCCTATCCCTCCTCTTTCGTTCTTCCTCGCCCTCCACTTCCTCCGCCTTCCTTCCTCCTTTCCCTCCTCCTCCTCCTCCTTCCTTTCTTCTCGCCCTCCTCCACTTCCTTCTCCTTCCTCCTCACCCTCCTCCTCCTTGCCCTCCTCCTTCACCTTGCCCTGCTCCTCATCCTTCCTCCTTGTCCTGCTCCTCCTCCTTCCTCCTTTTCCCGCCCCTCCTCCTCCTTCCTCCTTCCCCTGCTCCTCCTCCTTCCTCCTTGTCCTGCCGCTCTTCCTTCCTCCTTGCCCTTCTCCTTCTTCCTCCTCCTCATTCTTCCTCGTACTCCTCCTCCTTCCTCCTCGCCCTCCTATTCCTCCTCGCCCTTCTCCTCATCCTTGCCCTCCTCCTCCTTCCTCCTCGCCCTTCTCCTCCTTCCTTCCTTCCTCCTCGCCCTCCTCCTCCTCCTTCTTCCTTCCTCTTCGCCCTCCTCCTCCTCCTCATTCGTTCCTCCTCGCCTTCCTCCTCCTCCTCCTTCTCCTCCACCTCCTTCCTCCTCTCCCTCCTTCCTCCTACTTCTCCTCCTTCCTCCTTTTCCCGCCCCTTCTCCTCCTTCCTCCTTGCCCTGCTCCTCCTCCTTCCTCCTTTTCCCCCTCCTCCTCCTCCTTCCTCCTCTTCCTCCTTCCGCCTGACCCTCCTCGCCCTTCTCCTTCCTTCCTTCCTTCCTCCACGCCCTCTTCCTCCTCCTTCTTCATTATTCCTCGCCCTCCTCCTCCTCCTCATTCGTTCCTCCTCGCCTTCCACCTCCTCCTCCTTCCTTCCTCCTCCTCCTCCTCCTTCCTTTCTTCTCTTCCCCCTCCTCCTCCTTCCTCCTCTTCCTAGCCCTCCTCTTCTTCCTCCTCCTCCTTTCTCTTCGCCCACCTCCTCCTTCCTTCTCGCCCTGCTTCTCCTACTTCCTCCTCATCCTCCTCCTCGCACTCCTCCTCCTTGCCCTCCTCTTCCTTGGCCTCCTCCTCCTCCTTGCCCTCCTCCCTCCTTCTCCTTCCTTTTTGCCCGGCTCCTCCTCCTTCCTCCTTGCCCTGCTCCTCCTTCTTCCTCCTCCTTCCTCCTCGCCCTCTTCCTCCTCGCCTTCCTCCTCCTCCTCCTCCTAGCTCTGCTCCTTCCTCCTTGCCCTGCCCTTCCTCCTTCCTCCTTGCCCTTCTCCTCGTTCTGCTTCTCCTTCTTCCTCCTCGCCCTCCTCCTCCTCCTCCTCCTTCCTCTTCGCCCTCCTAGTCGCCCTACTCCTGCTTCTTCCGCTTCGCCCTCCTCCTCCAACTCCTCCTCCTCCTCCTTCTTCCTCGCCCTCTTCATCCTCCTTCCTCCTCGCCCTCCTTCTTCCGTTTTGACCTCCTCCTCCTCCTTCCTTCCTTATCGCCCTTTTCCTTCTCTTTCCTTCCTTCTTCCTTTCCCTCCTCCTCCTACTCCTCTTCTTCCTTCCTTTCTTCTCGCTCTCCTCCTCCTTCTTCTCCTTCCTCCTCGCCCTCCTCCTTCATCTTGACCTGCTCTTCGTCCTTCCTCCTTCCCCTGCTCCTCCTCCTTGTCATGCCCCTCCTCCTTCCTCTTTGCCTTTCTCCTTCTTCCTCCTCGTCCTCCTTCCGCCTCGCTCTTCTCCTCCTCATCCTCCTCCTCATTCTTGCCCTGCTCCTCCTCCTTCCTCCTCGCCTTCCTCCTCCTTCTCCCCATCCACCTCTTCCTTCCTCCTCTTCCTCCTTCCGCCTCGCTCTCCTTCTTCCTCCTCGCTCTTCTTCTCCTTCCTTCCTCCTCGCTCTCCTCCTTCTATACCTTCCTCTTCGCCCTCCTCCTCATCCTTCCTTCCTTCTCGCCTTCCTCCTCCTCCTTCCTTCCTCCTCGCCCTCCTCCTCCTCCTCATTCGTTCTTCCTCGCCTTCTTCCTCCTCCTCCTCCTCCTTCCTTCCTCCTCGCCCTCCTCCTCCTTCTTCCTCGTCCTCTTCTTCCTAGCCCTCCTCCTCCTTCCTTCCTCCACGCCCTCTTCCTCCTCCTCCTCCTCCACCTCGCCCTCCTTCTTCTTGTGCTTTTCTTCCTTGCACTCCTCCTCCTTGCCCTGCTCCTCCTTCCTCCTCGCCATCCTCCTCCTTCCTCCTCGTCCTCCTCCTTCCTTCTCACCCTTCTCCTCCTCCTCGCCCTTCTCCTCCTTCCTCTTCTCCCTCCTCCTCCTTGCCCTCGTCCTCCTTCCTCCTCTTCCACGCCCTCCTACTTCCTTCCTCCACGACCTCCTCCTCCTTTCCCTGTTGCTCTTCCTTCCTCCTTGCCCTGCTCCTCCTTCCTCCTTGTTCTGCCCCTCCTCCTTGCTTTTCTCTTTCTTCCTCTTCGCCCTCCTCCTCCTCCTTCCTCCCTGCTTTTCTCCTTCCTCCTTACCCTTTTTCTCCTTCATTCCTCCTCGCTCTCCTCCTCCTTCTATCCCTTCCTCTTCGCCCTCCTCCTCCTGCTTCCTCCTCTATCATCCCCCTCCTCCTCCTTCCTTCCTTCTCGCCTTCCTCCTCCTCCTTCTTCCTTCCTCCTCGCCCTCCTCCTTCTCCTCATTCGTTCCTCCTCCTCCTCCACCTCCTTCCTTCCTCCTCTCCCCCTCCTCTTCCTAGCCCTTCTCCTCTTCCTCTTCCTTGCCCTGCTCCTCCGTCCTCCTCGCTCTCCTCCTCCTTCTATCCCTTCCTCTTCGCCCTTCTCCTCCTCCCCCTCCTCCTTCCTTCCTTCTCGCCTTCCTCCTCCTCGCCCTCCTCCCCCTTCCACCTGGCCCTGCTCCTCCTCCTTCCTCCTTGGCCTGGCACTTCCTCCTTGCCCTTCTCGTTCTGCTCCTCCTCCTTCCTCCTCCTCCTTCCTTCCTCCTCCTTCCTCCTCGCCCTCCTCCGCCTTCCGTTTCGCCTGCCTCCTCCTCCTCCTTCCTTCCTTCTCGCCCTTTTCCTCCTCTTTCCTTCCTCCTTGCCCTTCTCCTCTGCCTTCCTTCCTCCTTTCCCTCCTCCTCCTCCTCCTTCCTTCCTTCTCGACCTCCTTCTCCTTCCTCCTCCTTTTCCTTCCTCCTCCTCCTTCCTCCTTGTCCTGCCCCTCCTTCCTCCTTGCCCTTCTCTGTCTTCCTCCTTCTCCTCCTCCTTCCTCATCCCCTCCTCTTCCTCCTTCGTTCCTTCCCGCCTTCCTCCTCCTCATTCTTCCTTCTTCCTCGCCCTCCTCATTCGTTCCTCCTCCTCCTCCTTCCTTCCTCCTCCTCCACCTATTTCCTTCCTCCTACTCCTTCCCCCTCTTCCTCCTCCTCCTCGCCCTTTTCCCTCCTTCCTTCCTCCTCGCTCTCCTCCCCCTTCCTCTTCGCCCTCCTCCTTCCTCCTCGCCCTCCTCGTCCTCCTCCTTCCTTCCTCCTCCTTCTCCTCATTGGTTCCTCCTCGCTTTCCTCCTCCTCCTCCTTCCTTCCTGCTCGCCCTCCTCCTCCTCCTCCCCAGGAAACAATTTTAGGTTGCCACAACGTATCTGGAAAGTGTTGGAAAGTATTGGCAACGTTTGTTTTCACGCATTAGTTGCGTAATTTTGTGTGGATGTAAATAAGTTTCTAAAACGTATTGCACGAAACGTTAGCTAAACAATATTATTTATATAAATGTAGAAATATAAAAGTATATTTCTACATTTAGTAAAATGAAACAGGGTCATAATAAAGGTTAATTCATCATTTTTACTCATATTCTTAGGAAGAGGTCGAGGAGGAAGAATTCCAGGTAAGAGGAAGAGATCAAGGAGGAAGGAGGAGATCGAGGAGGAAGGAGGAAGTCGAGGCAGAGGAGGAAGGAGGATGAGGTAGAGGAGGAAGTTAAAGATCGAGGACGTTGAGGTGGAGGGCGAGGAGGAGTAGGGCGAGGAAGAATGAGGGCGAGGAAGAATGAGGGCGAGGAGGAAGAAGGAGAGCGAGGATCAAGGAAAAGGGCGAAGAGGGAGGAGGAGGGCGAGGAGGCAGGAGTTGGGCGAGGAGGCAGGAGTAGGGCGAGGAGAAGGGCGAGGAGGAAGGAGGAGGGCAAGGAGGATGGAGGAGGAGGGCGAGGAGAAAGGAGGAGGAGGAGGGCGAGGAGAAAGGATGAGGATGAGTGCGAGTAGGAAGGAGGAGGCCGAAGGAGGAGGAGGGCGAGGAGGAAGGAGGAAGACGAAGAGGAGAGCGAGGAGGAATTAAGGAGGAGGAGGAGGACGAGGAGGGAGAGGGAGGAGGAGGCAGGTGAGGAGGAAGGAGGAGGAGAGCGAGGAGGAAGGAGGAGGAGGAGGAGAGCGAGGAGGAAGGAGGAGGAGGCGAGCGAGGAGGAAGGACGAGGAAGGAGGAGGAGAAGGAGAGCGAGGAGAAAGGAGGAAAGAGGAGGGAGAAGGCGAACGAGGAGGAAGGAAGAAGAGGGCTAGGAAGAAGGAGGGCGAGAAGGAATAGGAGGTCGAGGAGGAAGGAGGAAGGAGGAAGGAGGAGAAGGAGGGGCGAGGAAGGAAGAGGGCGAGAAGAAAGGAGAAGGGGAGTAGGAAGGAGGAGTAGGGCGAGGAGGAAGGAGGTGGGAGGAGGGCGAAGAGGAGGGACAAGGAGGGCAAGGAGGAGGGCGAGGAGGGAGGAGGAGGGCGAGGAGAAGTAGGGCGAGAAGGGAGAGGGTGGAGGAGGCGGGTGAGGAGTAAGGAGGAGGACGAGAAGGAAGAAGGAGGAGGGCGAGGAGGAAAGCAAGGAGGAGGAGTAGGATGTTAAGGAGGAGAAGAGCAAGGAGAAAGGAGGTCGAAGAGGAAGGAAGATTTGTTAAGGTAGGAAGGTTGCGGAGGAGGAAGAGGTCAAGGAGGAAGGAGGAAAAATTCCAGGTAGAAAGATGAGGTCGAGGAGGAGATCAAGGAGGAAGGAGGAGGAGGAGGTCAAGGCAGAGGAGGAAGATGAAAAAGAGGAAGGGGGAGAGGAAAGGAGGAGGAGGGAAGGAGCAGGACGTCTGGGAGGGAAAGGGGGGGGGGGGAATTATTTTCACTTGGGTAAATCTTGGGTTCAGTCGGTCAGGTGAAGTCACAGTGAGAGGTTGTGTTAACCGGAGCTCCTGAGTGTTGTTATATTATCATAGCAATATGGAAGTTGTAGTGAAGGACCTGGTGACTCTAGTGGGAGCCCTGAGGACAGAGTTGGACTCTCTGCGGGAGGAGGTGCGTCAGCTTAAAAAACAACGAGAAGTAACGAAGGAGGAGACCAGCAGTAAAGGGACCTCGTCTTGGAGAGTTGCGAAAGACAGGGGCCTTAAGAAGACTTTGATAAAGCCGCCTTCAAACGCCATAGCAACTTCAAATTCATTTGACGTTTTGGAGGACGAGTGCTGTGGAGAGACTGTGGATCGCGCAAAAGGGAAAGCAACGAAGAGAAAGGAAGCGCAGGCCCCTCAGAAAGTAAAGGAAGTACCTAAGCAAACATTAGTTGTGGGAGATTCCCAGACAAGGTATTTGGATAGAACGTTTTGTGCTAGAGATAGGGGGAACAGGTTAAGGGTTTGCTATCCCGGAGCTGGCATTGGTGATATTATAAACAACATGAATGATATTATGGCTGGTAATGGGAACAATCCCATTATTTGCATTAGCGTGGGAGGAAATGATGTTGGTCGAGTCAGGAGTGAGGAACTGATTCAGAGGTATAAAACAGCCATAGAGTTAGTTAGGAGCAAGGGAGGAATCCCGATCATATGTGGCATTCTTCCAAGAAAGGGAGTGGGAAATGAATGGATATCGAGGGCACTTGGTGTCAATTGCCGGCTGGAAAGATATTGCAAATCAAATGCAATATCTTTCATAGACAACTGGGAACACTTCTATGGAAGAAATGAAATGTATGCTCGTGATGGGGTGCATCTATCGAGAGCTGGGGTTGTTGCTGTTGCAAACTCGCTAGAAGAAGTGGTTAGAGGTGTTTGTTTGGGTTTAAACTGTTAGTAGATAGAGGTATGGGAATTGATTTGGAGGAAGGAGGTAATAAAAGTATGTGTTTGTGGGAGAAAGGAATTGGCAAAACGATCAGGGAAAGAGAAGGTCCGCAAAATAACAATTCACTTAGGGTATATTACACTAACAGTAGAAGTCTAAGAAATAAAATTAACGAATTAAATGCTCTTGTCTGCACAGAAAAAATAGATATTATTGCACTTACCGAAACGTGGATGAATGTAGAAAATAGAGAACTATTAGCTGAATATCAAATATATGGATTTAAACTATTTCACACAGATAGATATATTAGACGAGGAGGTGGAGTAGCCATATATGTTAGGGACAATTTGAAATGTAGTCTCAAAGAGGGAATCAAAACAGAGCCACACACAGAAACTATTTGGATTGAATTAAACGAAAAAGCTAATAATATTATAATAGGAGTAATATATAGGCCACCAAATTTAGACAGAATGGAAGCAAAGCATCTATGGGATGAAATATCTAGAGCATCTAGATCTAACAGTATTTATGTCATGGGTGACTTTAATTTTAGCGGAATAAACTGGTTGAACAAAACAGGGAATAGTGAAGCAGAAGATTTTCTAGAATTAATTGACGATTGCTTTCTTACGCAACACATTAAGGAACCAACACGGGAAAATAATATTTTAGATTTAGTGTTAACTAACAGGGAAACGCAAATTAATGACATCGAAATAGGGAGTGAGCTAGGGAGCAGTGATCACAAAGAAATCAGATTTAGCATAGAATGGAATAGACCAGTAGGAGAAAATTCTGTTAAAGTGCCAGATTTTCGAAAAGCTGATTTTAATAGCCTAAGAAATTTTTTGGGTCAAATTGATTGGAAAGGCTTGGGTATGGGGTGTGGGCCGGTCTTGGAGCGAGACATGAACCCAGCGATAGGTGACTTAAATGGGGATTTCGATGTGGATTCAATATATAACTTATTTAAGAATATTCTAAACAAAGCACAGGAACGTAGTATACCATACAAATTGAATAGATCGTATACTAATGACCCAAAGTGGATAACAAAGAATTTGAAAAACCTTATAGGTAAAAAGAGAGCTTGGTACAAAAGGATTAAAAATGGGGAGGTCACTTTAGAACAGGAATTCGTACAACTGGTTAGAAATGTTAAAAAAGAGATAAGGAAAGCAAAAAGGAACTATGAAGTTCGCATAGCAGGGCAAGCAAAGACAAATCCTAAAGGGTTTTTTCAGTTATATCGTACTAAGACTAGGGAAAGGATAGGTCCATTAAAAACTGAGACAGGTCAAATAACAGATAGTGATGAAGAGATGAGTAGTATTTTTAATAAATATTTTGTATCTGTATTTACTAAAGAGGAACTTAACAATATGCCTTCAGCCGAACAAGTCTATGTGGGTGGGGACGTGGACAGGTTGACGAGTTTAGCAGTTACCAGGGAGGATGTTCTTAAACAAATAGTAAAACTCAAACCAAACAAATCCCCAGGGCCGGATGAAGTGTTTGCTAGGGTGCTTAAAGAATGCAAAGAGGAGCTTTGTGACCCACTGTCAACCATATTTAATAAATCAATAGAGTCAGGCAGAGTGCCAGAGTTTTGGAAAGTTGCTAATGTGATACCAGTTTTTAAGAAAGGAGATAGATCACTTGCGTCTAACTATCGACCAATTAGCCTAACGTCTATTGTGGGAAAGTTACTCGAATCTATAATAGCAAATAAAATTCGTCTTCATCTTGAAAAACATAAATTAATAATTGAGTCGCAACATGGTTTTATAAATGGCCGTTCATGTTTAACAAATTTGTTATCTTTTTATTCTAGCATTGTTGAGGCAGTTGATAGTGGTAAGGATTGCGATGTTGTATACCTTGACTTTAGCAAAGCTTTTGATACAGTGCCACATGAAAGACTGATTAAAAAAATAGAGTCTCATGGTATTGGGGGTGCTATATTAAGCTGGATTAGGGCATGGCTATACCAAAGGAAACAGAGAGTTAGTATAAATGGAATCAAGTCAGAGTGGGAAAATGTTGTAAGTGGAGTGCCTCAAGGCTCTGTCCTGGGACCTCTGTTGTTTATAATATATATAAATGATTTAGATTCAGGTTTGAGTAGCAACATTTGCAAATTTGCCGATGATACGAAAATCGGTAGGGAAATTAATTCGGAGGAGGACTCACTATCACTTCAAGTTGATCTAGATAGGGTTTTGAAATGGTCAAAGGATTGGCAGATGCAGTTTAATGCTGATAAATGTAAAGTTCTGAGGTTAGGTAATGATGATAGAGTTACAAGATACGAGCTAGATGGTGTTGTGATTGCGAAGTCGGATTGCGAAAGGGATCTGGGAGTTATGATTAGTAAGAATTTAAAACAAAAGGATCAATGCATAAATGTTCGTAATAAGGCAAATCGGACACTTGGATTTATTAATCGCAGCGTTAGTAACAAGACACCTGGTGTGGTTCTCAAGCTATATCTTGCTCTAGTTAGGCCCCATTTAGATTATGCAGTTCAGTTTTGGTCGCCATATTATAGAATGGATATAAATTCACTTGAACGTGTCCAGCGTAGGATGACTAAGTTAATTCCCCAAATTAGAAATCTTTCATATGAAGAAAGATTAACAAAGCTTAAGTTGCATTCACTGGAAAGGCGAAGAGTTAGGGGTGACATGATAGAGGTTTACAAGTGGATGAATGGACATAACCGGGGGGATATTAATAGGGTATTAAAAGTATCAACACAGGACAGAACACGAAACAATGGATATAAATTGGATAAGTTTAGATTTAGGAAAGACTTGGGTAAATACTGGTTCAGTAACAGGGTTGTTGATTTGTGGAACCAATTGCCGCGTAACATTGTGGAGGTGGGGTCCCTCGATTGTTTCAAGCACGGGTTGGACAAGTATATGAGTGGGATTGGGTGGGTATAGAATAGGAGCTGCCTCGTATGGGCCAATAGGCCTTCTGCAGTTACCTTTGTTCTTATGTTCTTATGTTCTTAAATACTGGTTCAGTAACAGGGTTGTTGATTTGTGGAACCAATTGCCGTGTAACGTGGTGGAGGTGGGGTCCCTCGATTGTTTCAAGCGCGGGTTGGACAAGTATATGAGTGGGATTGGGTGGTTATAAATAGGAGCTGCCTCGTATGGGCCAATAGGCCTTCTGCAGTTACCTTTGTTCTTATGTTCTTATGTAATTAGATAATAGAGGAGAAGAGGAGGGGGGGAAGAATAGCAGGGGTAGGAGTAGTACAGGTAAGAGGGGGAAGGGGGAAGAGGAGGAGGAGTAAGAGAAGGGGGACGAGAAGGAAGGGGGAGAGGGTATGGGGAAGAGAAGGGGGGGATGAGGAGGAAGGAGAAGAACAGGGGGAGGGGTAAGAGAAGGAAGGGGAAGAGCAGCGGGAGGGGTAAGAGAAGGAAGGGGAAGAGCAGGGGGAGGGGTAAGAAAAGGAAGGGGGAGGGGTAAATGAAGGAAGGGGTAGAGCAGGGGGGGGTAAGAGAAGGAAGGGGTAGAGCAGGGGGAGGGGTAAGAGAAGGAAGGGGAAGGGTAATAGAAGGAATGGGTAGAGCAGGGGGAGGGGTAAGAGAAGGAAGGGGAAGAGCAGGGGGAGGGGTAAGAGAAGGAAGGGGAAGAGCAGAGGGAGGGGTAAGAGAAGGAAGGGAAGAGCAGGGAGAGGGGTGAGAAGGAAGGGGTAGAGCAGGGGGAGTGGTAAGAGAAGGAAGGGGAAGAGCAGGGGGAGGGGTAAGAGAAGGAAGGGGAAGAGCAGGGGGAGGGGTAAGAGATGGAAGGGGAAGAGCAGGGGGAGTGGTAAGAGAAGGAAGGGGAAGAGCAGGGGGAGGGGTAAGAGAAGGAAGGGAAGAGCAGGGGGAGGGGTGAGAAGGAAGGGGTAGAGCAGGGGGAGGGGTAAGAGAAGGAAGGGGAAGAGCAGGGGGAGGGGTGAGAAGGAAGGGGTAGAGCAGGGGGAGGGGTAAGAGAAGGAAGGGGAAGAGCAGGGGGAGGGGTAAGAGAAGGAAGGGGAAGAGCAGGGGGAGGGGTGAGAAGGAAGGGGTAGAGCAGGGGGAGCGGTAAGAGAAGGAAGGGGAAGAGCAGGGGGAGGGGTAAGAGAAGGAAGGGGTAGAGCAGGGGGAGGGGTAAGAGAAGGAAGGGAAGAGCAGGGAGAGGGGTAAGAGAAGGAAGGGAAGAGCAGAGGGAGGGATAAGAGAAGGAAGGGGAAGAGCAGGGGGAGGGGTAAGAGAAGGAAGGGAAGAGCAGAGGGAGGGATAAGAGAAGGAAGGGAAGAGCAGGGGGAGGGGTAAGAGAAGGAAGGGGTAGAGCAGGGGGAGGGGTAAGAGAAGGAAGGGGTAGAGCAGAGGGAGGGGAAAGAGAAGGAAGGGGAAGAGCAGGGGGAGGGGTAAGAGAAGGAAGGGGTAGAACAGGGGGAGGGGAAGAGCAAGGGGAGGGGTAAAAGAAGGAAGGGGAAGAGCAGGGGGAGGGGTAAGAGAAGGCAATGGTTAGAGCAGGGGGAGGGGTAAGAGAAGGAAGGGGAAGGGGTAAGAGAAGGAAGGGGTAGAGCAGGGGGAGGGGTAAGATAAGGAAGGGGTAGAGCAGGGGGAGGGGTAAGAGAAGGAATTGGAAGAGCAGGGGGGAGGGGTAAGAGAAGAAAGGGGAAGAGCAGGGGGAGGGGTGAGGGAAGGGGGATTAGGAGGAGGGGGAAGAGGGAAGGGGGAAATGAAGGGGATGAGGAGGAAGGGTAAGAGGAGGGGGTGGGGTAAGAGAAGGGGGGATGAGGAGGAAGGGGAAGAGAGGAGGGGCAAGAGAAGGGGGGATGAGGAGGAAGGGGAAGAGGAAAGGGGAAGAGAGGAGGGGCAAGAGAAGGGGGGATGAGGAGGAAGGGGAAGAGGGGAGGGGTAAGAGAAGGAAGGTGAAGAGCAGATGGAGGGGTAAGCGAAGAGGGGGATGAGGAGGATGGGGAAGAGAGGAGGGGCAAGAGAAGGTGGGATGAGGAGGAAGGGGAAGAGGGGAGGGGTAAGAGAAGGAAGGGGTAGAGCAGGGGAGGGAGGGGGTGATGGTCACTACGCGCGGGTATAAACACTGGACCACCCGGGTGATGGTCAGCTGGGTACTACTGGCCCTCGCCTGGTGGGACCCTCACGACAACCGTCGCTGCCTCACCAACTTGCAGTGTTCACTTAATAATATTTATTTAATTCATTAGTAAAATCGGGGATAAAGTTATGCAAAACATTATTATTTTATTCTTTATTTTTCTTGTTGCATTTTATGAAGATGAACACACCATAGTCATCTACCAAGACATGCCTGTTTAATCCAGCCCCCTAACACGTCATGGCAACTGTTGTAGGCCTACAGTGTACATGCCCCAGCCGTCACTCATGTCCTGTTATTTTTCCCCCCCATCTTCTTCCTTCTTACCCCCTCTCCTCTTCCCCTTCCTCCTCCTCTTCCCTTTCTCTTACCCTTCTCTTACCCCTACTCTTCCCCCTTTCTCTTAACCCTACCGCTCCTTAGCCCCCCCCATGTTAGCTTACTTCTTCCCCCTACCCTCACTCCCGCCTCTTCCCCTTCCTTCTCATTCCCCCTTCACTCCTTCCTCCTTACTTCTAGCCCTCCTCCTCCTTCCTCCTCGCCCTCCTCCTCCTTCCTCTTCGCCCTACTCCTCCTTCCTCCTTGCCCTCCTCCTCCTTCCTCCTCGACCTCCTCCTCCTTCCACCTCGCCCTCCTCCTTCCACCTCGTCCTACTCCTTCTTCTTCGCCCTCCTCCTCGTTCTCCTCCTCCTTCCTCCTCGCCCTCCTCCTCCTTCCTCCTCCTTCGTCCTCGCTCTCCTTCCTCCTCGCCCTCCTTCCTCCTTCCTCCTCGTCCTCCTCCTTCCTCCTCGCCCTCCTCCTTCCTCCTCACCATCCTCCTTCCTCTTCGTCCTCCTCTTCGCCCTCCTCCTCCTCCTTCCACCTCGCCTTCCTCCTTCCTCCTCCTTCCTCCTCGTCCTACTCCTTCTTCGCCCTTCTCCTTCCTACTTGCCTTCTTCCTTCCTCCTCGCCCTCCTCCTCCTTCCTCCTCGCCCTCCTCCTCATTCCTCCTCACCCTGCTTCTCCTCCTTCCTCCTCACTGTGCTCCTCCTCTTTCCTTCTTGACCGGCTCATCCTCCTTCCTCCTCAGTCTGCTCCTCCTCCTCCTTTCTCCTTACTGTTCTCATCCTCCTTCCTCCTTGACCGGCTCATCCTCCTTCCTCCTGGTCCTCCTTCTTTCTCCTCCTCCTTCTTCCTGGCCCTCCTCCTCCTTCTCCTCATCCTCCTCGCACTTCTCCTCCTCCTCCTCCTCCTTCCTTCCTCCTCCTTCTTTCCTCCTCGCCCTCCTCTTCCTCGTCCTCCTTCCTTCTTCCTCGCCCTTTTCCTCTTCCTCCTTCCTTCCATATCGTTCTCCTCCTCCTCCTTCGTTCCCATTTGCCCTCCTTCGTTCCTCCTCGCCCTCCTCCTCCTCCTTCCTTTCTCCTCGTCGTCGTTGTCCTTCTCCTCCTCTTTCCTCCTCGTCCTCGTCCTCCTCCTTACATCTTCCTCGCCCTTTTCTTCCTCCTCCTCCTTCCTTCCTTCCTTCTCGCTCTTTTCCTCTTCCTCCTTTTTTCCTTATCACCTTCCTCCTCCTTCTTTTCCTACTCCTTCCTTCCTCCTCGTCGTCGTCCTCCTCCTCCTTCCTTCCTATTTGCCCTCCTCCTCCACGTCGTCCTTCCTCCTCGCCCTCCTCCTTCTCCTCCTCCTCCTCCTCCTCTTTCCTCCTTGCACTACTCTTCTTTCTCCCCCTCGCCCTCCTCCTCCTTCCTCCTCGCCCAGCTCCTCCGCCTTCCTCCTCGCCCTGCTCCTCCTCCTAATTTCCCTCTTCCTCCTCCTTCCTCCTCGCCCTCCTCCTCCTTCTTTATCCTCTTCCTCCTTCTTCCTCCTGGTGCGCCTCCTCCTCCTCGTTCTCCTCCTCCTTCCTCCTCGCCCTCATCCTCCTCCATCCCTTTGCCCTTCTCCTCCTTACTTCTCACCCTCCTCCTCCTCCTCCTTCCTCCTCCTCCTCCTTCCTTCTCGCCCTCCTTCTCGCTTTTCTTCTTTCTTCATCCTCGCCCTTTTCTTCCTTCCTTTCTCCTCGCCCTCCTCCTCCTCCTTCTCTCCTCGCCCTCCTCCTCCTCCTCCTTCTCTCCTAGCCCTCCTCCTCCCCCTCCTCCTACTTTCCTCCTCGCACTCCTCCTCCTCCTCCTACTTTCCTCCTCGCACTCCTCCTCCTCCTCCTCTTACTTTCCTCCTCGCACTCCTCCTCCTCCTCCTTTTTCCTTCCTTTTCCTCCTCCTTCCTCCCAACTTGCCCTTCTCTTTCTTTCCTCCTCCTCCTACTCCTTCTTTCCTCCTCGTCGTCTTCGTCCTCCTCCTCTTCCTCCTTCCTTCCTCCTCCTCCTACTTCTCCTCCTCCTCCTCCTCCTTTTCCTACTCCTTCCTTCATCCTTGCCCTGCTCTTCATTCTTCCTCCTTGCCCTGCTTCTCGTTCTTCCTCCTTGCCCTGCCCCTCCTCCTTCCTCCTTGCACTGCTCCTCCTTCCTTCTTGCTCTGCTCCTCATCCTTCCTTCTTGCCCTGCTCCTCCTCCTTCCACCTTCCTCCTCGCCCTCCTCCTCCTTCTCCTTCCTCCTCGCCCTCCTCCTTCTCGCCCTTCTCCTCCTAATTACCCTCTTCCTCCTCGCCCTCCTCCTCCTTCCTCTTCGCCCTTCTCCTCCTTCCTTCCTCCTCGCCTACCTCCTCCACGTCGTCCTTCCTCCTCGCCCTCCTCCTCCTCCTCTTTCCTACTAGCACTGCTCATCTTTCTCCCTCCTCGCCCTCTTCCTCCTACTCCTCCTTCCTCCTCTCCCAGCTCCTCCTCCTTCCTCCTCTCCCTGCTCCTCCTAATTACCCTCTTCCTCCTCGCTCTCCTCCTTCATCCTCGTCCTCCTCCTTCCTCCTGGTCCGCCTCCTGCATCCTCCTCATCCTTCCTCCTCGCCCTCCTCCTTCTCCTCGTCCCCCTCCTCCTAATTGCCCTCTACCTCCTTCCTCCTCCTTCTTCCACCTCGCCCTACTCCTCCTTCCTCCTCACCCTCCTCCTCTTTCTTCCTCCTCGCTCTTTTCCTCTTCCTCCTTCCTCATCGCCTCCTCCTCCTCCTCCTCCTTCCTCTTTCGCCGTTCTCATCTTTCTTCCTCCTTCTTTCCTCCTCTCCCTCTTCCTCCTTCTCCTCCTACCTTCCTCCTCGCCCTTTTCCTCCTCCTTCCTCCTCGCCCTCCTCCCCCTTGGCCTCCTCCTCCACTTTGCCCTGCTCCTCCTCCATCCTCCTTGACCTGCTGCTCCTCCTTCCTTCTTGCCCTTCTCCTCCTTCTTCCTGATCGCCCTCCTCCTCATTCCTCCTCGCCCTGCTTCTCCTCCTTCCTCCTCGCCGTGCTCCTTGACCAGCTCATCGTCCTTCCTCCTGGTCCTCCTTCTTTCTCCTCGCCCTCTTCCTCCTCCTTCTTCTTGGCCCTCCTCCTCATCCTCCTCGCCCTTCTCCTCCTTCCTTCCTCCTCGTCCTTCTTTCCTCCTCGCCCTCCTCTTCCTCGTCCTCCTTCCTTCCTCCTCGCCCTTTTCCTCTTCCTCCTTCCTTATCGCTCTCCTCCTCCTCCTTTCTTCCCATTTGCCCTCCTTCGTTCCACCTCGCCCTCCTCCTCCTTCTCCTTCCTTTCTCCTCGTCGTCGTTGTCCTTTTCCTCCTCTTTCCTCATCCTCCTCCTCCTTACATCTTACTCGCCCTTTTCTTCCTCCTCCTCCTTCCTTCCTTCCTTCTCGCTCTTTTCCTCTTCCTCCTTTTTTCCTTATCACCTTCCTCCTCCTTCCTTCATCTTTGCCCTAGTCCTACTCCTTCATACCTCCTCGTCGTCGTCCTCCTCCTTCTTCCGTCCTCCTCATTTTCCTACTCCTTCCTTCATCCTTGCCCTGCTCCTTTTCCTTGTTCG
Organism: Procambarus clarkii; assembly: GCF_040958095.1. Lineage (NCBI taxonomy): Eukaryota > Metazoa > Arthropoda > Malacostraca > Decapoda > Cambaridae > Procambarus > Procambarus clarkii. The sequence goes on from NC_091151.1 coordinate 9,712,247, forward strand.
TTATCCTGCTTCTCCTACTTCCTTCATGCCCTGCTTCTCCTCTTTCCTCCTTGCCCTGGCCTTCCTCCTCCTCCTTGCACTGCTCCTCCTTCCTCCTTGCTCTGTTCCTCATCCTTCCTCCTTGCCCTGTTCCTCATCCTTCCTCCTTGCCCTGTTCCTCATCCTTCCTCCTCGCCCTCCTCCTTCTCATCGCCTTCCTCCTCCTAATTACCCTTTTCCTCTTCGCCCTCCTTCCTCCTCGCCCTCCTCCTCCTTCCTCCTCGCCCTTCTCCTTCCTTCCTATTTGCCCTCCTCCTCCACGTCGTCCTTCCTCCTCGCCCTCTTCCTTCTCCTCCTCCTCTTCCTCCTCCTCCTCCTCTTTCCTTCTTGCACTACTCTTCTTTCTCCCCCTCGCCCTCCTTCTCCTTCCTCCTCGCCTAGCTCCTCCGCCTTCCTCCTCGCCCTGCTCCTCCTCCTAATTTCCCTCTTCCTCCTCGCCCTCCTACTTCTTTATCCTCGTCCTCCTTCTTCCTCCTGGTGCGCCTCCTCCTCCATCCTCCTCGCTCTAATCCTCCTCCATCCCTTTGCCCTTCTCCTCCTTACTTCTCACCCTCCTCCTCCTTCTCGCCCTCCTTCTTCCTTCCTCCTCGCCCTTTTCTTCCTTCCTTTCTCCTCGCCCTCCTCCTCCTCCTTCTCTCCTCGCCCTCCTCCTCCTCCTTCTCTCCTAGTCCTCCTCCTCCTACTTTCCTCCTCGCACTCCTCCTCTTTCTTCCTTCCTTCCCGCCCTCCTTTTCCTCCTCCTTCCTCCCAACTTGCCCTTCTCTTTCTTTCCTCCTCCCCCTACTCCTCCTTCCTCCCAACTAGCCCTTCTCTTTCTTTCCTCCTTTCCTCCTTGTCGTCGTCGTCGTCGTCCTCCTCCTCCTTCCTTCCTCCTCCTTCCTTCATCCTTGCCCTGCTCTTCGTTCTTCCTCCTTGCCCTGCCCCTCCTCCTTCCTCCTTGCACTGCTCCTCCTTCCTTCTTGCTCTGCTCCTCATCCTTCCTCCTTGCCCTGCTCCTCCTTCCACCTTCCTCCATCCTCCTCGCCCTCCTCCTTCTCGCCCTTCTCCTCCTAATTACCCTCTTCCTCCTCGCCCTCCTCCTCCTTCCTCTTCGCCCTTCTCCTCCTTCCTTCCTCCTCGCCTACCTCCTCCACGTCGTCCTTCCTCCTCGCCCTCCTCCTCCTCCTCTTTCCTACTAGCACTGCTCATCTTTCTCCCTCCTCGCCCTCTTCCTCCTACTCCTCCTTCCTCCTCTCCCAGCTCCTCCTCCTTCCTCCTCTCCCTGCTCCTCCTAATTACCCTCTTCCTCCTCGCTCTCCTCCTTCATCCTCGTCCTCCTCCTTCCTCCTGGTCCGCCTCCTGCATCCTCCTCATCCTTCCTCCTCGCCCTCCTCCTTCTCCTCGTCCCCCTCCTCCTAATTGCCCTCTACCTCCTTCCTCCTCCTTCTTCCACCTCGCCCTACTCCTCCTTCCTCCTCACCCTCCTCCTCTTTCTTCCTCCTCGCTCTTTTCCTCTTCCTCCTTCCTCATCGCCTCCTCCTCCTCCTCCTCCTTCCTCTTTCGCCGTTCTCATCTTTCTTCCTCCTTCTTTCCTCCTCTCCCTCTTCCTCCTTCTCCTCCTACCTTCCTCCTCGCCCTTTTCCTCCTCCTTCCTCCTCGCCCTCCTCCCCCTTGGCCTCCTCCTCCACTTTGCCCTGCTCCTCCTCCATCCTCCTTGACCTGCTGCTCCTCCTTCCTTCTTGCCCTTCTCCTCCTTCTTCCTGATCGCCCTCCTCCTCATTCCTCCTCGCCCTGCTTCTCCTCCTTCCTCCTCGCCGTGCTCCTTGACCAGCTCATCGTCCTTCCTCCTGGTCCTCCTTCTTTCTCCTCGCCCTCTTCCTCCTCCTTCTTCTTGGCCCTCCTCCTCATCCTCCTCGCCCTTCTCCTCCTTCCTTCCTCCTCGTCCTTCTTTCCTCCTCGCCCTCCTCTTCCTCGTCCTCCTTCCTTCCTCCTCGCCCTTTTCCTCTTCCTCCTTCCTTATCGCTCTCCTCCTCCTCCTTTCTTCCCATTTGCCCTCCTTCGTTCCACCTCGCCCTCCTCCTCCTTCTCCTTCCTTTCTCCTCGTCGTCGTTGTCCTTTTCCTCCTCTTTCCTCATCCTCCTCCTCCTTACATCTTACTCGCCCTTTTCTTCCTCCTCCTCCTTCCTTCCTTCCTTCTCGCTCTTTTCCTCTTCCTCCTTTTTTCCTTATCACCTTCCTCCTCCTTCCTTCATCTTTGCCCTAGTCCTACTCCTTCATACCTCCTCGTCGTCGTCCTCCTCCTTCTTCCGTCCTCCTCATTTTCCTACTCCTTCCTTCATCCTTGCCCTGCTCCTTTTCCTTGTTCGTTATCCTGCTTCTCCTACTTCCTTCATGCCCTGCTTCTCCTCTTTCCTCCTTGCCCTGGCCTTCCTCCTCCTCCTTGCACTGCTCCTCCTTCCTCCTTGCTCTGTTCCTCATCCTTCCTCCTTGCCCTGTTCCTCATCCTTCCTCCTTGCCCTGTTCCTCATCCTTCCTCCTCGCCCTCCTCCTTCTCATCGCCTTCCTCCTCCTAATTACCCTTTTCCTCTTCGCCCTCCTTCCTCCTCGCCCTCCTCCTCCTTCCTCCTCGCCCTTCTCCTTCCTTCCTATTTGCCCTCCTCCTCCACGTCGTCCTTCCTCCTCGCCCTCTTCCTTCTCCTCCTCCTCTTCCTCCTCCTCCTCCTCTTTCCTTCTTGCACTACTCTTCTTTCTCCCCCTCGCCCTCCTTCTCCTTCCTCCTCGCCTAGCTCCTCCGCCTTCCTCCTCGCCCTGCTCCTCCTCCTAATTTCCCTCTTCCTCCTCGCCCTCCTACTTCTTTATCCTCGTCCTCCTTCTTCCTCCTGGTGCGCCTCCTCCTCCATCCTCCTCGCTCTAATCCTCCTCCATCCCTTTGCCCTTCTCCTCCTTACTTCTCACCCTCCTCCTCCTTCTCGCCCTCCTTCTTCCTTCCTCCTCGCCCTTTTCTTCCTTCCTTTCTCCTCGCCCTCCTCCTCCTCCTTCTCTCCTCGCCCTCCTCCTCCTCCTTCTCTCCTAGTCCTCCTCCTCCTACTTTCCTCCTCGCCCTCCTCCTCTTTCTTCCTTCCTTCCCGCCCTCCTTTTCCTCCTCCTTCCTCCCAACTTGCCCTTCTCTTTCTTTCCTCCTCCCCCTACTCCTCCTTCCTCCCAACTAGCCCTTCTCTTTCTTTCCTCCTTTCCTCCTTGTCGTCGTCGTCGTCGTCCTCCTCCTCCTTCCTTCCTCCTCCTTCCTTCATCCTTGCCCTGCTCTTCGTTCTTCCTCCTTGCCCTGCCCCTCCTCCTTCCTCCTTGCACTGCTCCTCCTTCCTTCTTGCTCTGCTCCTCATCCTTCCTCCTTGCCCTGCTCCTCCTTCCACCTTCCTCCATCCTCCTCGCCCTCCTCCTTCTCGCCCTTCTCCTCCTAATTACCCTCTCCTCCTCCTTCCTCCTCGCCCTCCTCATTCTCGCCTACCTCCTCCACGTCGTCCTTCCTCCTCGCCCTCCTCCTCTTTCCTACTTGCACTGCTCGTCTTTCTCCCTCCTCGCCCTCTTCCTCCTTCCTCCTCTCCTCGCTCCTCCTAATTACCCTCTTCCTCCTCGCTCTCCTCCTTCTTCATCCTCGTCCTCCTCCTTCCTCCTGGTCCGCCTCCTGCATCTTCCTCATCCTTCCTCCTCCTAATTGCCCTCTACCTCCTTCCTCCTCGCCCTCTTCCTCCTTCTTCCACCTCGCCCTTCTCCTTCCTCCTAACCCTCCTCTTGCCTTCCTCCTCGCTCTTTTCCTCTTCCTCATCGTCCTCCTCCTCCTCCTTCCTCTTTCGCCGTTCTCCTCTTTCCTCCTCGCCCTCCTCCTCCTTCTTCCTCCTGGCCATGTTCCTCCTCCTTACTCCTGGCCATGTTCCTCCTTCCTGCTCGCCCTCCTCCTTCCTCCTCGCCCCTTCCTCCTCGCCCTGCTCCTCCTTTCTCCTCGCCCTGTTCCTCCTCTTCCTTTCTTCTCGCCCTGCTCCTCCTCCTCTTCGTTCCTTTTTGCCCTCCTCCCACTCCTCCTTCCTCCTCTCCCCGATTCTCCTCTTTCCTCCTCTTTCCTCCTTGCCCTCCTCCTCCTAATTACCATCCTCTTCCTCTTCGCCCTTCTCTTTCCTTCCTCCTCGCCCTCCTCCTCCTTCCTTCCTACTCTCCCTCCTCCTCCTCCTTCCTTCCTTCTCGCCCTCCTCCTAATAATTGCCCTCCTCCTTCCTCCTCGCCCTCTTCCTCGTCATTCCACCTTGCCCTTTTCCTCCTCGCCCTCATCCTTACTGTAATACTCTTCTTTCCTCTTCGCTCTCCTCCTTTTCCTTCCTCCTCCTCCCCCTCCTTCTTTCCTCCTCTCCCTCTTCCTACTCCTACCTTCCTCCTCGCCCTCTGTTGGAAATTTACAACACTAATACAATATTATTGTATTATTATTATGAACTAGTGTTAAAATATACTGATTACTGTAGTTACTAAAATTTTACTAACAGTAGGGTTCACATGAACTAATAATTATATCTGTATAATAATGCTGGAATTCTTACGAAACCAAGCTCCAGTATTGCGTCAGATTCTACCTAGTTAAACACATTTATATCCAGTGTGTTAGAGAATTGAATGTGATTCTCTAAAATCATCAGTATTCCGTGTGATAATTATTTACAGATAACATAACTCCCAAATAATTCCAAATCGAGTTTTTAATTACCATTGTTATCAAGTAATAAATTTACCGTCACGCATGAATGCCATGGAGAAAACTAAAATCTTCTCCATTTCTTGCTTACTACCATAAGACGAGAAAATAATAATATTTGACTCCTTAGAATTACAACCCAGTCTTTATTAAAGCATTTTAGCCACAACTGCGCGAAATAATATTATTCGTGATAAATAATTTCTGTGGCGAATGCGAGACGCGGGCGGAGGGGGAGACGCCATTGTGTTGTGGATCGTGGCTCGAGGAGGACAAGACGCCAACGTGCGGCGTGAAGTCACTTGTTGCGGAATTGAGCAACAAGTTTTGGTGTCAGAGTCTAGGACACGTTACGGTGAAGTTGTCAGCAAGATTTAACCTGATACTCATCACAGAACTAGTTAATTTGTTCTACGTGATCTGTTGTGACCGGCCAAATAAACGCGTCGACATCCAAGCCAAGCTATCAACCACGTGTTCGCCATTGTGAGTGGAGCTTGGGACGCGGTTTCGGCAAGCATCAACTTAATCAGTACCCTTTTAGCTAAGTAGATATAACTCCCTTTTGATGCATCATTAGAGATTGTATATGGCAGGGTAGTTTGTCGTTACATCGAGCAACTTAAACAAAACCCATGTTAGTATTCTAATTAATTTATTTTCCATTTCCATGAATATAGATATTTTAGTAGCCTAGTACATTGCTACGTAATATCCCTTAAATTACAGCTCGCGTGTGAAGAATCCACGAGCTGTTACCTTACCCGTGTTATTCATCTCCCAGTGTTCTACGAGGAATTCCGGAGAACCCGAGGATGATTCGTAACTGATGTCTTTGAAGTCGTCTTCAAGCTAAGACTTTTCGTATTCCCTTAATTATTCAAATTCTCATTATTTATTTATCATTTAATGGAATATTGTGTACACTGGAGATAATACGTGTTTATTATAATGATTAATTTCTGATATTAATGATCTATATATTTACTGGTGACAAATTTCTATTGATTTCTTTAATTGGTCATAAGATTAGGTTATTACACAATGAACTGGTGCACGAACCACACTAGTTCCTAGACGTATATGAAGTTCTAGCAATAACCCCCAATGTAGGTGTTTGAGGCTTTGATTCAAGTAAGTTATCTATACACCCCATTAATTACTTAAATGATTATACTTCCTAATATTTATACATAGACACTGGTTCTTCTAGGAATTTCTAATTATCACTTTTTATTAGTTTCCCTCTTTACTATAAAAGCGGGATGTCCTTCGTAATTGATTTAATAATTAAATAAATAAGGTCAAGCCCCCAAATGTCCCACACCCTCCTCCACCTCCTCCTTCCTCCTCGCCCTCCTCCCCCTTGGCCTCCTCCTCCTCTTTGCCCTGCTCCTCCTCCATCCTCCTTGACCTGCTGCTCCTCCTTCCTTCTTGCCCTTATCCTCCTTCTTCCTGATCGCCCTCCTCCTCATTCCTCCTCGATCTGCTTCTCCTCCTTCCTCCTTGACCGGCTCATCCTCCTTCCTCCTGGTCCTCCTTCTTTCTCCTCCCTCTTCTTGGCCCTCCTTCTCCTCATCCTCCTCCTTCCTTCCTCCTCGCCCTTCTCCTCCTCCTTCCTTGCTCCTCCTCGCCCTTCTTTCTTCCTCTTCGCCCTTTTCCTCTTCCTCCTTCCTTCCTTATCGCTCTCCTCCTCCTCCTCCTTCCTTCCCATTTGCCCTCCTTCGTTCCTCCTCCTCCTTCCTTTCTCCTCGTCGTCGTTGTCCTCCTCCTCCTTACATCCTCCTCGCCCTTTTCTTCCTCCTCCTTCCTTCCTTCCTTCTCGCTCTTTTCCTCTTCCTCCTTTTTTCCTTATCACCCTCCTCCTTTTCCTCCTCCTTCCTTCATCCTTGCCCTCCTCCTACTCCTTCCTTCCTCATCGTCGCCGTCCTCCTCTTCCTCCTTCCTTTCTCCTCGTCGTCGTTGTCCTCCTCCTCCTCTTTCCTCCTCGTCCTCCTCCTCCTCCTTACATCCTCCTCGCCCTTTTCTTCCTCCTCCTCCTTCCTTCCTTCCTTCTCGCTCTTTTCCTCTTCCTCCTTTTTTCCTTATCACTTTCCTCCTCCTCCTTTTCCTACTCCTTCCTTCATCCTTGCCCTGCTCCTTTTCCTTGTTCGTTATCCTGCTCCTCCTAGTTCCTTCATGCCCTGCTTCTCCTCTTTCCTCCTTGCCCTGGCCTTCCTCCTTCCTCCTTGCCTGCCCCTCCTCCTTCCTCCTTGCACTGCTCCTCCTTCCTCCTTGCTCTGTTCCTCATCCTTCCTCCTTGCCCTGTTCCTCATCCTTCCTCCTCGCCCTCCTCCTTCTCATCGCCTTCCTCCTACTAATTACCCTCTTCCTCCTCGCCCTCCTCCTCCTTCCTCCTCGCCCTTCTCCTTCCTTCCTATTTGCCCTCCTCCTCTACGTCATCTTTCCTCCTCGCCCCTCCTCCTCCTCCTCTTTCCTCCTTGCACTACTCTTCTTTCTCCCCCTCGCCATCCTCCTCCTTCCTCCTCGCCCAGCTCCTCCTCCTTCCTCCTCGCCCTGTTCCTCCTCCTAATTACCCTCTTCCTCCTCGCCCTCCTTCTTTATCCTCTTCCTCCTCCTTCCTCCTGGTGCGCCTCCTCCTCCATCCTCCTCGTTCTCCTCCTCCTTCCTCCTCGCCCTAATCCTCTTCCTTCCCTTTGCCCTTCTCCTTCTCCTTCCTTCTCACTCTCCTCCTTCTCTTCCTTCCTCTTCACCCTCCTCCTCCTCCTCCTTCCTTCTCGCCCTCCTTCTCGCTTTTCTTCTTCCTTCCTCCTCGCCCTTTTCTTCTTTCCTTTCTCCTCGCCCTCCTCCTTCTCTCCTCCTCCTCCTCCTCCTCCTCCTTCTCTCCTCGCCCTCCTCCTCCTCCTCCTTCTCTCCTCGCCCTCCTCCTCCTCCTACTTTCCTCCTCGCCCTCCTCCTCCTCCTTACTCTTTGCCCCTTCCTTCTTCTTCTCCTTACTTCCTAATCGCCCTCCTCCTTCTCCTCTTCCTCCTTCCTTCCTCCTCGCCCTTTTCTTCTTCCTCCTTCCTTCCTCTTCGGCCTCCACCTCCTCCTCCTGCTCCTCCTTCCTCCACGCTCTTCTCCTTCCTTCATCCTTGCCCTCATCCTACTCCTCCTCCTCTTTCCTTCCTTCCTCCTCACCCTCTTCCTACTCCTCCTTCCTTCTTCCTCCTCCTTCTCCTCTTCCTCCTTTCTTCCTCCTCGCCCTTTTCCTCTTCCTCCTTTCTTCCTTCCTCATCGCCCTGTTCCTCCTCATTCCATCTTGGCCGGCTCCTGGTCCTTCCTCCTTGCCTTGCTCCTCCTCCTTCCTCCTTGCCCTGCTCCTCTTCCTTCCTCCTTGCTTTGATCCTCCTCCTTCCTCCTTGCCCTCCTTCTTTTCTTTCTCCTTGCCTTGCTCCTTCCTCCTTGCCATGCTCCTCCTCCTACCTTCTTCCCCTGCTCCTCCTTCCTCCTTGCCCTGCTCCTCCTCCTTATTCCTCGCCCTCCTCCTCTTCCTCCTCCTCCTACTTCCTCCTCGCCATCCTCCTCCTCCTCCTTCCTCTTCGCCCTCCTTCTCTTTCTTTCCTCTTCGCCCTCCTTCTCCTCCGCCTCCTCCTTCTTCCTCCTAGCCCTCCTCCTCCTTTTCCTTCCTCCTCGCCCTCCTCCTAGCCCTCCTCCACCTCCTTGCCATGTCCCACTTCCTTCTTCCTCGCCAACCTCCTCCTTCCTCCTTGCCCTCCTCCTCGCCCTCCTGCTCCTCCTTGCCCTGCTCCTCCTTCCTACTCGCCCTCCTCCTACCTCCTCCTTCCTACTCGCCCTCCTCCTACTCCTCCTTCCTCCTCGCCCACCTTCTCCTTCCTCCTTGCCCTCCTCCTCCTTCTCCTTTCTCCTCGCTCTCCTCCTCCTAGCTCTCATCCACCTCCTCGGCCTACTCCTCTTACTTCCTCCTCGCCCTCCTCCTCCTCCTCCTTACTGCCTCCTTGCCCCCCTCCTCCTCCTTCTCCTTCCACCTCGTCCTTCCTCCTTGCCTTACTCCTTCCTCCTTGCCCTGCTCCTCCTCCTTCCTCCTTGCCCTGCTCCTCCTCCATCCTCCTTGCCCTGCTTCTCCTCCTTCCTTCTCGCCCTGCTCCTCCTCCTCCTCCTCCTGCTCCTTCCTCTTCGCCCTTCTCCTCCTCTTCCTTCCTCCTCGCCCTCAGCCTCCTTCCTCCTAGCCCTTCTCCTCCACCTTTCACCTCGCTCTCCCCCTTCTCCTCGCCCTCCTCCTTCTCCTCGCCCTCCGCTTCCTAATTGCCCTCCTCCTCCTCCTTCCTCCTCGCTCTCCTCTTTCCTCCTCATCCTTCTCCTAATTCCTCCCTCTTTGCCCTCCTCCTCCTGCTACTTCCTCCTCGCCCTTATCCTCATCCTTTCCTCCTCTTCCTCCTTCCTTCTTGCCCTCCTTCTCCTCCCTCCTCGCTCTCCTGCTCCTCCTTTCTGCTAGCCCTCCTCCTCCTCCTTCCTCCTCGCCCTCCTCCTCCTAGTCCTTCTCCACCTCCTTCCCATACTCCTACTCCCGCCTCGCCCTCTTCATCCTCGCTACACCACGCTACTACACCAGGCTACTACACCACGCTACTACACCAGACTACTACACCATGCTACTACAACAGACTACTACAACAGACTACTACACCAGGCTACTACACCAGACTACTACACCAGACTACTACAACAGACTACTACAACAGACTACAACACCAGACTACTACACCAGACTACTACACCAGACTACTACACCAGACTACTACACCAGACTACTACACCAGACTACTACACCAGACTACTACACCAGGCTACTACAACAGACTACTACAACAGACTACTACACAAGACTACTACACCAGACTACTACACCAGGCTACTACACCAGACTACTACACCAGACTACTACACCGCGCTACTACACGAGGCTACTACACCACGCTACTACACCAGACTACTACACCAGGCTAGTACACCAGGCTACTACACCAGACTACTACACCAGACTACTACACCAGACTACTACACCAGGCTACTACACCAGACTATTACACCAGACTACTACACCAGACTACTACACCAGACTACTACACCAGACTACTACACCAGGCTACTACACCACGCTACTACACCAGGCTACTACACCAGGCTACTACACTATGCTACTACACCAGACTACTACACCAGGCTACTACACCAGGCTACTACACCAGACTACTACACCAGGCTACTACACCAGGCTACTACACCAGACTACTACAACAGACTACTACACCAGGCTACTACACCAGACTACTACACCAGACTACTACACCAGGCTACTACACCAGGCTACTACACCACGCTACTACACCACGCTACTACACCACGCTACTACACCAGGCTACTACACCAGACTACTACACCATGCTACTTCACCAGACTACTACACCAGACTACTACACCAGACTACTACACCAGGCTACTACACCAGACTACTACACCAGGCTACTACAACAGACTACTACAACAGACTACCACACCACGCTACTACACCAGACTACTACACCAGACTACTACACCAGACTAATACACCAGGCTACTACACCAGACTAATACACCAGGCTACTACACCAGGCTACTACACCAGGCTACTACACCAGACTACTACAACAGACTACTACAACAGACTACTACACCAGGCTACTTCACCAGACTACTACACCAGGCTACTACAACAGACTACTACAACAGACTACTACACCACGCTACTACACCAGACTACTACACCAGACTACTACACCAGACTACTACACCAGACTACTACACCAGACTAATACACCAGGCTACTACACCACGCTACTACACCACGCTACTACACCAGACTACTACACCAGACTACTACACCAGACTACTACACCAGACTAATACACCAGGCTACTACACCAGGCTACTACACCAGGCTACTACACCAGAATAATACACCAGACTAATACACCAGACTACTACACCAGGCTACTACACCAGACTACTACACCAGGCTACTACACCAGACTACTACACCAGGCTACTACACCAGACTACTACACCAGGCTACTACACCAGACTACTACACCAGGCTACTACACCAGACTACTACACCAGACTACTACACCAGGCTACTACACCATGCTACTACACCAGACTACTACACCAGGCTACTACACCAGGCTACTACACCAGGCTACTACACCAGGCTACTACACCAGAATAATACACCAGACTAATACACCAGACTACTACACCAGGCTACTACACCAGACTACTACGCCAGGCTACTACACCAGACTACTACACCAGGCTAATACACCAGACTACTACACCAGACTACTACACCAGGCTACTACACCAGGCTACTACACCATGCTACTACACCAGACTACTACAGCAGGCTACTACACCAGACTACTACACCAGACTACTACACCAGGCTACTACACCAGACTACTACAACAGACTACTACTCCAGACTACTACACCAGACTACTACACCAGACTACTACACCAGGCTGCTACACCACGCTACTACATCAGGCTGCTACACATTGCTACTACACCAGGCTACTACACCATGCTACTACACCACGCTACTACACCAGGCTACTACACCATGCTACAACACCACGCTACTACACCATGCTACTACACCAGGCTACTACACCAGACTACTACACCACGCTACTACACCACGCTACTACACCACGCTACTACACCACGCTACTACACCACGCTACTACACCAGGCTACTACACCAGACTTCTACACCATGCCACTACACCACGCTACTACACCAGGCTACTACACCACGCTACTACACCACGCTACTACACCAAGCTACTACACCACGCTACTACACCACGCTACTACACCATGCTACTACACCATGCCACTACACCACGCTACTACACCACGCTACTACACCACGCTACTACACCATGCTACTACACCATGCTACTACACCACGCTACTACACAAGGCTACTACACCACGATACTACACCAGGTTACTACACCACGCTACTACACCACGCTACTACACCACGCTACTACACTATGCTACTACACCACGCTACTACACCACGCTACTACACCATGCTACTACACCATGCCACTACACTACGCTACTACACCAGGCTACTACACCACGCTACTACACCACGCTACTACACCAAGCTACTACACCACGCTACTACACCACGCTACTACACCATGCTACTACACCATGCCACTACACCACGCTACTATACCAGGCTACTACACCACGCTACTACACCACGCTACTACACCACGCTACTACACCAGTTTACTACACCACACCACTACACTAGGCTACTACACCAGGCTACTACACCAGACTAATACACCAGGCTACTACACCAGGCTACTACACCAGACTAATACACAAGGCTACTACACAAGGCTACTACACCAGACTACTACACCAGGCTACTACACCAGGCTGCTACACCATGCTACTACACCAGGCTACTACACCATGCTACTATACCAGGCTACTACACCATGCTACTATACCAGACTACCACACTACGCTACTACACCAGGCTACTACACCAGGCTACTACACCAGACTACTACACCAGACTACTACACCAGACTACTACGCCAGGCTACTACACCAGACTACTACACCAGGCTACTACACCAGGCCACTACACCAGACTACTACATCACGCTACTACACCAGACTACTACACCAGGCTACTACACCAGGCTACTACACTAGTCTACTACACCTGGGTACTACACCATGCTACTACACCACGCTACTACACCATGCTACTCCACCAGGCTACTACACCAGGCTACTACACCAGGCTACTACACCACGCTACTACACCACGCTACTACACCAGGCTACTACACCACGCTACTACACCAGGCTACTACACCAGATTACTACACCACGCTACTACACCACGCTACTACACAAGGCTACTACACCACGATACTACACCAGGCTACTACACCAGATTGCCACACTACGCTTCTACACCAGGCTACTACACCAGGCTACTACACCAGACTACTGCACCAGACTACTACACCATACTACTACACCAGACTACTATACCAGACTAATACACCAGGCTGCTACACCAGACTACTACACCAAACTACTACAACAGACTACTACACGAGACTACTACACCAGGCTACTACACTAGGCTACTACACCAGGCTGCTACAACAGACTACTACACCATGTTACTACACCAGACTACTACACCAGGCTACTACACCAGACTACTACACCAGACTACTACAACAGACTACTACACCAGACTATTACACCAGGCTACTACACCAGAGTACTACACCAGGCTACTACAACAGACTACTACAACAGACTACTACACCAGATTACTACACCACGCTACTACACCACGCTACTAAACCAGGCTACTACACCACGCCACTACTCCACGCTACTACACCAGGCTGCTACACCACGCCACTATTCCATGCTACTACACCAGGCTACTACACCACGCTACTACACAAGGCTACTACACCACGATACTACACCAGGCTACTACACCACGATACTACACCAGGCTACTACACCACGCTACTACACCATGCTACTACACCACGCTACTACACCACGCTACTACACCACGCTACTACACCACGCTACTACACCACGCTACTACACCAGGCTACTACACCACGCTACTACACCAGGCTACTACACCAGATTACTACACCACGCTACTACACCACGCTACTACACAAGGCTACTACACCACGATACTACACCAGGCTACTACACCAGATTGCCACACTACGCTTCTACACCAGGCTACTACACCAGGCTACTACACCAGACTACTGCACCAGACTACTACACCATACTACTACACCAGACTACTATACCAGACTAATACACCAGGCTGCTACACCAGACTACTACACCAAACTACTACAACAGACTACTACACGAGACTACTACACCAGGCTACTACACTAGGCTACTACACCAGGCTGCTACAACAGACTACTACACCATGTTACTACACCAGACTACTACACCAGGCTACTACACCAGACTACTACACCAGACTACTACAACAGACTACTACACCAGACTATTACACCAGGCTACTACACCAGAGTACTACACCAGGCTACTACAACAGACTACTACAACAGACTACTACACCAGATTACTACACCACGCTACTACACCACGCTACTAAACCAGGCTACTACACCACGCCACTACTCCACGCTACTACACCAGGCTGCTACACCACGCCACTATTCCATGCTACTACACCAGGCTACTACACCACGCTACTACACAAGGCTACTACACCACGATACTACACCAGGCTACTACACCACGATACTACACCAGGCTACTACACCACGCTACTACACCATGCTACTACACCACGCTACTACACCACGCTACTACACCACGCTACTACACCACGCTACTACACCACGCTACTACACCAGGCTACTACACCACGCTACTACACCAGGCTACTACACCAGATTACTACACCACGCTACTACACCACGCTACTACACAAGGCTACTACACCACGATACTACACCAGGCTACTACACCAGATTGCCACACTACGCTTCTACACCAGGCTACTACACCAGGCTACTACACCAGACTACTGCACCAGACTACTACACCATACTACTACACCAGACTACTATACCAGACTAATACACCAGGCTGCTACACCAGACTACTACACCAAACTACTACAACAGACTACTACACGAGACTACTACACCAGGCTACTACACTAGGCTACTACACCAGGCTGCTACAACAGACTACTACACCATGTTACTACACCAGACTACTACACCAGGCTACTACACCAGACTACTACACCAGACTACTACAACAGACTACTACACCAGACTATTACACCAGGCTACTACACCAGAGTACTACACCAGGCTACTACAACAGACTACTACAACAGACTACTACACCAGATTACTACACCACGCTACTACACCACGCTACTAAACCAGGCTACTACACCACGCCACTACTCCACGCTACTACACCAGGCTGCTACACCACGCCACTATTCCATGCTACTACACCAGGCTACTACACCACGCTACTACACAAGGCTACTACACCACGATACTACACCAGGCTACTACACCACGATACTACACCAGGCTACTACACCACGCTACTACACCATGCTACTACACCACGCTACTACACCACGCTACTACACCACGCTACTACACCACGCTACTACACCACGCTACTACACCACGCTACTACACAAGGCTACTACACCACGATACTACACCAGGCTACTACACCATGCTACTACACCACGCTACTACACCACGCTACTACACCAGGCTACTACACCACGCTACTACACCACACTACTACACCAGTCTACTACACCACACCACTACACTAGGCTACTACACCAGGCTACTACACCAGACTAATACACCAGGCTACTACACCAGGCTACTACACCAGACTAATACACCAGGCTACTACACAAGGCTACTACACCAGACTACTACACCAGGCTACTACACCAGGCTGCTACACCATGCTACTACACCAGGCTACTACACCAGGCTACTACACCATGCTACTATACCAGACTACCACACTACGCTACTACACCAGACTACTACACCAGACTACTACACCAGGCTACTACACCAGACTACTACACAAGGCTACTACACCAGGCTACTACACCAGGCTACTACACCAGACTACTACACCATGCTACTACACCAGGCTACTACACCAGGCTACTACACCAGACTACTACACCAGACTACTACACCAGGCTACTACACCACGCTACTACACCAGGCTACTACACAATGCTACAACACCAGGCTACTACACCAGGCTACTACACCATGGTACTACACCAGGCTACTACACCAGACTACTACACCTGACTACTACACCAGACTACTACACCTGACTACTACACCAGACTACTACACCAGACAACTACACCAGACTACTACACCAGATTGCTATACCAAGCTACTACACCATGCTTCTACACCGCGCTACTACACCAGAATACTACACCAGGCTACTACACCAGGCTACTACACCACACCACTACACCACGCTACTACACCATGCTACTACACTATGCTACTACACCAGGCTACTACACCAGGCTACTACACCACGCTTCTACACCAGGCTACTACACCACGCTTCTACACCAGGCTACTACATCACGCTTCTACACCAGGCTACTACACCACGCTTCTACACCAGGCTGCTACACCAGACTACTACACCAGGCTACTACACCAGGCTACTACACCACGCTACTACACCAGGCTACTACACCACGCTTCTACACCATGCTACTACACCAGGCTACTACACCACGCTTCTACACCAGGCTACTACACCAGGCTACTACACCAGGCTACTACACCATGCTACTACACCAGGCTACTACACCACATTTCTACACCAGGCTATACACCACACTTCTACAGATGAAAAATTATTAAAAATGATATACCAACCTTTATTATGATTCGTTTTATTTTACTATATGTAGAAATATATTTTTATGTTTTTACATTTCCTATTCATTCATATTTTTGCATTTTAACTTTAAACACTTTTTAAAATGTGTCACAAAGTTTCTAATTAGGGTAAAAAAAGGTGTCACAAAGTTTCAAATTAGGGTAAAAATGTTGTCACAAAGTTTCAAATTAGGGTAAAAAAGGTGTCACAAAGTTTCAAATTAGGGTAAAAAAGTTGTCACAAAGTTTCAAATTAGGGTAAAAAAGTTGTCACACAGTTTCTAATTAGGGTAAAAAAGATGTCACAAAGTTTCAAATTAGGGTAAAAAAGTTGTCACAAAGTTTCAAATTAGGGTAAAAAAGGTGTCACAAAGTTTTAAATTAGGGTAAAAAAGTTGTCACAAAGTTTCAAATTAGGGTAAAAAAAAGTTGTCACAAAGTTTCAAATTAGGGTAAAAAAGTTGTCACAAAGTTTCAAATTAGGGTAAAAAAGGTGTCGCAAAGATTCACAGTAGGGTTAGGTACGTAGGTTCTGGTTAAAAGTTTTGGAAACATCTTTAAAACCACATAAAATAACGTATCTAATGCATGAATACAAACGTTTCCACTCCTTTCTAACACTTTCCAGGAACATTTTGGAAACTTAAAATTGTTTCCTGGGTAGTAACTGTGTGACTCACTATACATGTAGAGTGCCTTGTATAGTGACTGTTGTGTATAGTGCCTCTTGTTGAATCACTTGTGATATAAAAATATTATTGATATGTATATGTATATGTGTAAACATATGTTGTTAAATATGACCGAAAAAGTAAGATTAATAATTCTAACACGAATTTTCTCAATATTTCTTATGTTTCTTTTTTACTGTCGATGGTAATTGAAAAACCAATTCTCCAAAATTAATTTTTATTTCTAGTCTGACGCGACGCTTGACCGCGTTTCGTAATAACGTATAATAACATTTTCAAAGACTTTAGTTTACACACACACAACTTGTAACCTGAAAACACTTAACAGAGTTTTACTTTTTTCTAGCGCTAAACAGCTTATCCTATATACTCGCATTTTGGTGAGGTGATATGTTGAAACAGTTTTGGATGAGGTGAACAAACTTTTGACCAACACAAGACAGAACACGGTTCAAGGGGTATAAATTGAATAAGTGAAAGGGAAGAATGGAAGTAACTGCAAAGGGCCTATTGGCCTATTCTTCCTCTTGATGCTTCTATATTGGTGCGGAGTCTTGAAGTGGGTAGAATATAGTTGTGCATAAATTGGCTGTTGATTGCTGGTGTTGACTTTTTGATGTGTAGTGCCTCGCAGACGTCAAGCCGCCTGCTATCTTTGTATCTATCGATGATTTCTGTGTTGTTTGTTAAGACTTCTCTGGTGATGGTCTGGTTGTGGGAAGAGATTATATGTTCCTTAATGGAGCCCTGTTGCTTATGCATTGGTACAATGCAACAAGCAATGCATAACAATGCATAAGCAACAGGGCTCCATTAAGGAACATATAATCTCTTCCCACAACCAGACCATCACCAGAGAAGTCTTAACAAACAACACAGAAATCATCGATAGATACAGCGATAGCAGGCGGCTTGACATCTGCGAGGCACTATACATCAAGAAGTCAACACCAGCAATCAACAGCCAATTAATGCACAACTATATTCTACCCACTTCAAGACTCTGCACCAATATAGAAGCATCAAGAGGAAGCATAGGCCAATAGGCCCTTTGCAGTTAGTTCCATTCTTCCCTTTCACTTATCCAATTTATACCCCTTGAACCGTGTTCTGTCCTGTGTTGGTCAAAAGTTTGTTCACCTCATCCAAAACTGTTTCAACATATCACCTCACCCAAATGCGTGTATATAAGACAAGCTGTTTTGCGTTAGAATTAGTAAAACTCTGTTAAGTGTTTTCACGTTACAAGTGTTGTGTGTGTAAACTAAAGTCTTTGAAAATTAAATACGTTATTACAAAACACGTTCAAGCATCGCGTCAGACTAAAAATAAAAAAGAATTTTGGAGAATTGATTTTTCAATTACCATCGACAGTAAAAAGAAACAAGAAATATTGAGAAAATTCGTGTTACAATTATTAATCTTTCTTTTTGTTCATATTTAACAACATATGTTAAAAGAAAGACTGCTACCAAAATATACTAGTAATTGTGTAAATGTATGAATAAATATTAACATGTGTACCCACTCGCTTACCAAGAGTATCAAACACACAAACAAACACACGCACACACACACACACACACACACACACACACACACACACACACACACACACACACACACACACACACACACACACACACACACACACACGCGCACACACACACACACACACAGAACACGAGGTGGATATCAGCCGTTGGGTTGGACCTTACAATTGTACCAAGAATAGACCTGTTCTGGTGCAATTCTCCAATGAGGAGGCTGTGGAGTACATAATGAGGACCAAGCATTTACTCAGAGGAAGTGAAACCCATTACAATGTGTTTATAGAGAGGTTTATGACGAAAGATGAGCAAATAGCCCACAAGAATAGATGGCAACAACGACACCGAACTAGCCTCTCAGGTAGTCTCACCTCCCAGGTCACATCCCAGGTCACCTCCCAGGCCACCTCCCAGGTCGCATCCTCCCCAACTCAGCCCTCCTATACCTCCCCCCTGCCTCAGCCTCCCAAAACCCCCCTGTCCCTTCCACATTTGCACCTCCCCAACGATTCCCCTGCCCCTGCTACATCACACCTGCCAACGACCCCAGTGGGTCAAGCCATGCCCTCCCCAAACCCACCTTCCCATCCCCCCTCCCCAACTACCCCTTCCTACTCCCCTGCCCCTTCTACCCCATTGACTTCAATTCCATCTCAGCTTCCACTGCACCCCTCTTCCACTCACCCCCAAACCCCACCCAACCCTCACCCCTCCTATGCACCTCCAGCCCACATTTAACCCCCTCACCTTGTGACCCCCTAACACCTTCCCCCATCTCCCTCTTCCCCTCTTCTACCCCAAAACCCCCACCTACCCCCGATTCCCCCCTAACTAATATACCCTCTCTTCCACTCCCAGCACCCATGCTCCATTCTCATCTCAGCCCTCCGCCCTCAGTATCCCTCTCCCCCCCAACCTCTCAACCTCTATCTGACTCTCAGTCTCACTCTATTTCTCAACCCCCCTATGCTATTCAGACCCCTAACTTTCGGACCCATTATGCCCTTCCTACCCCCCTAGATGCCCAGACCCCATTCGCCTACCAGGCACTCCCAGGCACCCCCCTAGCACCCCCCACTCACCCCCACAGCCCCCACTTGCCCCCCAGACACCCCCCAGTTTCCCCCAGACCCCTGGTGAAAGGGGGAACTCTGACACCCGAGTTTCCAAGAAGAGTCTCAAGGTTTGGTACACCAATGCTGATGGGGTAGCCAATAAAGCAGAAGAGATAAAAGAAAGAGTTAGTGAGGCAGACCCAGACATAGTGGCAATAGTGGAAACTAAAATAAATGGCATGATCTCGGATGCAATCTTTCCAGAGGGGTACCAGGTGATAAGAAAAGAAAGGACACAGAGACAGGGAGGAGGAGTGGCACTACTAATAAAGCGGAAATGGAAGTTTGATGAGCTGGAAAATCCGGGTACCAATGAAAGCACGAGCTTCATACATGGAACTTTGACAGTGGATGGGAAGAAGATTGTAATCTTGATACTCTACAGTCCCCCACCAAACAGTAGATGGCCCAGGCAGGAGTACGAGGACAGCAACAAGACATGTATAGATGAACTGCAGAGGGCAGCAACTTTAGCGCATAGAATGAGAGCGAAGCTGCTGGTCATGGGGGACCTAAATCACGGAGAGATAGATTGGGAAACGAGGAATCCCCATGGCGGGGAGGAGACCTGGGGAGCGAAGCTGGTAGACGTTATTGACAGGAATTTCCTAACACAGCATGTGAAAGAAGATACTAGGGAAAGAGGAGGGGATACGCCCAGCCTATTAGATCTCATTTTCACTCAGAATGTAGAAGACATCGAGCAGTTGGAACATGAAATACCACTAGGAGCTAGTGACCATTGTGTCCTAGTCTTTGACTACATGATGGAGCTTAAAATTGTGACCAAAGGACAAGAGGTCCGGGAAAGGAGACTTGATTACAGAAAAGGGGACTACAGAAGGATAAGGGACTACCTGGGAGAAGTGCAGTGGGAGGAAGAACTTAGAGGAAAAACAGTGCAAGGTATGATGAACCAAGTCATATTGAAATGCAAGGAGGCTGAAGAGAGATTTATTCCAACAATAAAGGAAAAAAGCAGGAGGGAATATAATAACCCATGGTTTAATAGACAGTGTCAGGAAGCAAAGATGAGAAGCAGGAGAGAGTGGAGGAAGTACAGAAGACAAAGGACAGAGGACAACAGGATTAGATGTAACAGAGCTAGGAATGATTACATTAACATAAGACGAGTGTCGGAAAGAAATTATGAGAATGATATTGCAGTCTAAGCGAAAAAGCAACCAAAATTACTACATAGCCATATAAGAAGGAAGATGTCGATAAATGACCAAGTGACAAGACTGAGGAAAACAGAAGGGGCATATACAGAAAGCGACAAGGAAATCTGCGAGGTACTGAATGCAAAATTCCATGGAGTGTTCACAACCGAGCCTGAGCAGCTCCCATTGTTAGAAGAGATTACCCAAGATGAAAGACTATCAGATATAGAGGTGACAGCAGAGGATGTAATGAAACAGTTGACAACACTGGATGCAAATAAAGCTGTTGGACCAGACAAAGTATCACCGTGGATACTTAAAGAGGCAGCGCAGGCTCTCAGCGTGCCTCTGGCAATGATCTTTAATGAGTCACTTATGTCGGGAGAATTGCCCAGTTGCTGGAAGGAGGCAAATGTCGTACCGATTTTCAAAAAAGGTGATAGGGAGGAGGCACTTAACTACAGACCCGTATCACTGACAAGCATCCCCTGCAAAATACTTGAAAGAATAATTAGGCTAAGACTTGTTGAGCACCTGGAGAGCATTGGGTTTGTAAACAAGCACCAACATGGGTTCTGGACAGGGAAATCATGCCTAACAAACCTTTTAGAATTCTATGATAAAGTAACAAGGATAAGGCAGGACAGAGAAGGCTGGGCAGACTGCATATTTCTTGACTGCCAAAAGGCCTTTGATACGGTACCACACATGAGACTGCTATACAAACTTGAGAGGCAGGCAGGAGTAAGCGGAAAGGCCCTAGTATGGGTGAAGAACTTCCTAACAGGAAGGAGCCAGAGGGTAATGGTAAGGGGCGAAAAGTCGGAATGGCGAACAGTAACAAGTGGAGTACCTCAAGGATCGGTGCTGAGACCAATCCTCTTTCTAATTTACGTAAATGATATGTTTACATGAGTGGAATCATACATGTCAATGTTTGCGGATGACGCAAAATTAATGAGGAGAGTTGTGACAGACGAGGATTGTAGGATCCTCTAAGAGGACTTAAACAGGCTGCAGAGATGGTCAGGGAAATGGCTACTGGAGTTTAACACCAGTAAATGTAAAGCTATGGAAATGGGATCAGGTGACAGGAGACCAAATGGACAGTACACAATGAAGGGGAACAGCCTACCTGTAACGATTCGAGAAAGAGACCTGGGAGTGGATGTGACACCTAATCTAACTCCTGAGGCACATATAAATAGGATAACGACAGCAGCGTACTCTACACTGGCGAAAATTAGAACTTCATTCAGAAACCTAAATGAGGAGGCTTTTAGGGCGCTTTACACTGCCTACGTGAGACCCGTCTTAGAGTATGCCGCGCCATCATGGAGCCCCCACCTGAAGAAACACATAAAGAAACTGGAGAAGGTTCAGAGGTTTGTGACGAGGCTTGTCCCAGAGTTACGAGGGATGGGATATGAAGAGCGGCTGAAGGAACTGAACCTTACGACACTAGAGAAAAGAAGGGAGAGAGGAGATATGATAGGGACATATAAAATACTCAGGGGAATTGACAAAGTGGAAATAGATGAAATGTTCACACGTAATAATAACAGAACGAGGGGACATGGGTGGAAACTGGAAACTCAGATGAGTCACAGAGATGTTAGGAAGTTTTCTTTTAGCGTGAGAGTAGTGGAAAAATGGAATGCACTTGGGGAACAGGTTGTGAAAGCAAATACTATTCATACCTTTAAAACTAGGTATGATAGGGAAATGGGACAGGAGTCATTGCTGTAAACAACCGATAGCTAGAAAGGCGGGATCCAAGAGTCAATGCTCGATCCTGCAAGCACAAATAGGTGAGTACACACACACACACACACACACACACACACACACACACACACACACACACACACACACACACACACACACACACACACACACACACACACAAACAAGGAAGTACCTAAGCAATAGGAAGGGGGTGAGGGGTGAGACCTCTGATTGCCGTGAAGTCACCAGTGGAGTCCCAAAGGGCTCGTACTCGGTCCTATCTTGTTTCTGATATATGTAAATGATCTCCAGGATGGTATCGATTCATTTCTGTCAATGTTTGCGGACAATGCTAAAATTATGAGAAGGATTAAAACAGAAGAGGACTGTTTGAGGCTTCAAGAAGACCTAGACAAGCTGAAGGAATGGTCGAACAAATGGTTGTTAGAGTTTATTCCAACCAAATGTAATGTAATGAAGATAGGTGTAGGGAGCAGGAGGCTAGATACAAAGGTATCGTCTGGGAGAGGAAATTCTTCAGGAGTCAGAAAAAGAAAAAGACTTGGGGGTTGATATCACGCCAGACCTGTCTCCTGCAGCACATATCAAGAGGATAACATCAGCGGCATATGCCAGGCTGGCCAACATACGAACAGCATTCAGAAACTTGTGTAAAGAATCCTTCAGAATTTTGTATACCACATATGTCAGGCCAATCCTGAAGTATGCAGCCCCAGCATGGAGTCCATATCTAGTCAAGGATAAGACTAAACTGGAAAAGGTTCAAAGGTTTGCCACCAGACTAGTACCCGAGCTGAGAGGTATGAGCTACGGGGAGAGACTACGGGAATTAAACCTCACTTCGCTGGAAGACAGAAAAGTTAGGGGGGATATGATCACCACATTCAAGATTCTGAAGGGAATTGATAGGGTAGATAAAGACAGGCTATTTAACACAAGGGGCACACGCACTAGGGGACACAGGTGGACACTGAGCGCCCAAATGAGCCACAGAGATATTAGAAAGAACTTTTTTAGTGTCAGAATGGTTGACAAATGGAATGCATTAGGAAGTGATGTGGTGGAGGCTGACTCCATACACAGTTTCAAGTGTAGATATGATAGAGCCCAATAGGCTCAGGAATCTGTACACCTGTTGATTGACGGTTGAGAGGCGGGACCAAAGAGCCCGAGCTCAAACCCCGAAAACACAACTAGGTGAGTACACACACACACACATTTATACCAACAGTAAAAGGAAAAATAAGAAGGAATATAATAACCCATTGTTTAATAGACAGTGTCAGGAAGCAAAAATGGCCAGCAGGCGGGAGTGGAGGAAATACAGAAGACAAAGGGCAGAGGACAACAGGATACAGATACAACAGAGCTAGGAACGATTACATTAACATAAGGCGAACATCGGAAAGGGACTATGAGAACGATATTGAAATCAAAGCGAAAAAACAACCAAAGTTACTACACAGTCATATAAGAAGAAAAATGTCGGTGAACGACCAAGTGACACGACTAAGGAAGACAGAGGGGGCATATACTGAAAGTGACAAGGAAATCTGCGAAGCACTGAATGCCAGTTTCCATGGAGTGTTCACAACCGAGCCTGAGCAGCTCCCATTGTTGGAAGGGGTTACCCTAGATAAAAGACTATCAGATATAGAGGTGACAGCAGAGGAGGTAATGAAACAGTTGACAACTCTAGATGCAACTAAAGCAGTTGGACCAGACAAAGTATCACCGTGGATACTAAAAGAAGCAGCGCAGGCCCTCAGCGTGCCTCTGGCAATGATCTTTAATGAGTCACTTATGTCGGGAAAATTGCCCACTTGCTGGAAGAAGGCAAATGTGCCGATTTTCAAGAAAGGTGATAGGGAGGAGGCACTTAACTATAGACCTGTATCACTGACAAGCATCCCCTGTAAAATACTGGAAAGAATAATTAGGCTACGACTGGTTGCACACCTGGAGAACATTAGGTTTGTGAACAAACATCAATATGGGTTCTGGACAGGGAAATCGTGCCTAACAAACCTTCTGGAATTCTATGATAAAATAACGAGGATAATACAAGACGAAGATGGTTGGGCAGACTGCATATTTCTGGTCTGCCAAAAAGCCTTTGATACAGTACCGCACATGCGACTGCTGTTCAAGCTCGAGAGGCAGGCAGGGGTGGGGGGAAAGGTCCTAGCATGGATAAGGAACTACCTAACAGGTAGGAGCCAAAGAGTTACGGTAAGGGGCGAGAAGTCGGACTGGCGAGCAGTAACAAGTGGAGTACCACAAGGATCGGTACTGGGACCAATTCTATTTCTTGTATATGTTAACGACATGTTTACAGGCGTTGAGTCCTACATGTCGATGTTTGCGGATGACGCAAAGTTGACGAGAAGAGTTGTGACAGATGAGGATTGCAGGATCCTTCAAGAGGACCTGAACAGGTTGCAGAGATGGTCAGAGAAATGGCTACTGGAATTCAACACTAGCAAATGTAAAGTTATGGAAATGGGACTAGGAGATAGGAGACCAAAGGGACAGTACACAATGAAGGGGAACAGCCTACCTGTGACGACGCGTTAAAGAGACCTGGGTGTGGACGTAACACCTAATCTTTCTCCTGAGGCACATATAAATAGGATAACGACAGCAGCGTACTCTACACTGGCAAAAGTTAGAACATCATTCAGAAACCTAAGTAAGGAGGCATTAAGGGCGCTTTACACTGCGTACGTGAGGCCAGTCCTAGAGTATGCCGCCTCATCATGGAGTCCCCATCTGAAGAAGCATATAATGAATCTGGAAAAGGTTCAGAGGTTTGCAACGAGACTCGTCCCAGATCTACGAGCGATGGTGTATGAGGACCGCCTGAGGGAACTGTGCCTCACGACACTAGAAAGAAGAAGGAAGAGGGGGGACATGATAGGAACGTATAAAATACTCAGAGGGATTGACAGAGTGGACATAGACGAAATGTTCACATGGAATCGTAACAGGACGAGGAGACATGGATGGAAGCTTGAAACTCAGATGAGTCACAGAGATGTTAGGAAGTTTTCTTTTAGCTTGAGAGTAGTGGGAAAATGGAATGCACTTCAGGAACAGGTTGTGGAAGCAAATACTATTCATAATTTTAAAACCAGGTATGAGAGGGACAGGCAGATGTAGCTGGTAAGGTGCTCCAGTGGATAAGGGAGTACCTACGCAATAGGAAGCAGAGAGTTACGGTGAGGGGTGAGACCTCCGATTGGCGTGAAGTCACCAGTAGAGTCCCACAAGGCTCTGTACTCGGTTCTATCTTGTTTCTGATATATGTAAATGATCTCCCGGAGGGTATAGTTTCATTTCTCTAAATGTTTGTGGACGATGCCAAAATTATGAGAAAGATTAAGACAGAAGAGGACTGTTTGAGGCTTCAAGAAGACCTAGATAAGCTGAAGGAATGGTCGAATAAATGGTTGTTAGAATTCATCCCAACCAAATGTAATGTAATGAAGATAGGTGTAGGGAGCAAGAGGCCAGATAAAAAGTATCATCTGGGAGAGGAAATTCTTCAGGAGTCAGAGAAAGAAATAGACCTGAGGTTGATATCACGCCAGACCTGTCTCTTGCAGCACATATCAAGAGGATAACATCAGCGGCATATGCCAGGCTGGCCAACATAAGAACGGCATTCAGAAACTTGTATAAAGAATCCTTCAGAACTTTGTATACCACATATGTCAGGCCAATCCTGGAGTATGCAGCCCCAGCATGGAGTCCATATCTAGTCAAGGATAAGACTAAACTGGATAAGGTTCAAAGGTTTGCCACCAGACTAATACCCGAGCTGAGAGGTATGAGCTACGGGGAGAGACTACGGGAATTAAACCTCACTTCGCTGGAAGACAGAAGAGTTAGGGGGGATATGATCACCTCATTCAAGATTTTGAAGGGAATTGATAGGGTAGATAAAGACAGGCTATTTAACACAAGGGGCACACGCACAAGGGGACACAGGTGGAAACTGAGTGCCCAAATGTGCCACAGAGATATTAGAAAGAACTTTTTTAGTGTCAGAGTGGTTGACAAATGGAATGCATTAGGAAGTGATGTGGTGGAGTCTGACTCCATATACAGTTTCAAGTGTAGATATGATAGAGCCCAATAGGCTCAGGAATCTGTACAACTGTTGATTGACGGTTGAGAGGCAGGACCAAAGAGCCAGAGCTCAACCCCCGCAAACACAACTAGGTGAGTACACACACACATGCATCAGATTCTTTACTTACAATATTTATGATTTACCAATTTATGTTACTACCTAGATTATCTTAAAATTTGTCAATATGTTTCATAAGTTGATAACTTTGTTAATTATCACTTAATCATTAATTTACTTATGTAAAACATTTCACATTAATATCAGCTACTATGGTATTGTTTGTGCTACAATATTCTAGCATTGTTAATACTCTCAAGCAATAAGTACATCTGCGTCTCTAGACAATATTTGTCTGTTCCCGTTGTTTATATTGCGGTAGTGGACCCCATACCCATCCTGTGGATGGTAATGAACCCCATACCCATCTTTTAAGCAGTAGTGGACCCCATATCCAGCCTGTAGGCAGTAGTGAACTACAGTCCAATCCTGTAGTTGGTAGTTGACTCCAAACCCATCCTGTAGGCAACGGTGGACCCCATACCTACCCTAAATGTGGTAGTGGACCCCATACCTATCCTGTGGATGATAGTGGTCCCCATACCCATCCTGTGGGTGGTATGGGATTTCATACTCATCCTGTGGGTGGTATTGGATTTTATACTCATCCAGTGCGTGGTATTGGATTTCATACTCATCTTGTGGGCGATAGTGGACCCTATATCCATCCTGTGGATGGTAGTGGATCCAATAACCATTCTGTAAAAATTGAATTTTCATAGATTTCAATTTATTTTCATTTTGATTTAATTATTTTCTGTGACATTGCGTTGGAATTTAGCTGTGTTGTTTACCATACTGTTCATTTCATGACTATAAGTATAGATGCCACACCTGTGATAGATAAAAACATTCTTTTTTTTTAGAAACTTTAAGAAACTGCCATCTGTTGCACGTAAGAACAACACGCTAAACTAAATATGTTACGATTTCATTTCAATGTTTCAGATTGCATTGACAAATTGATTTTTCATAGATTTCAATTGATTTCCATTTTTATTTACCTATTTTGGGTAACATTATGTTAGAATTAAGCTGTGTTGTTAACCATACCATTCATTTCATGAGTATATGTATAGATGCCACACCTGTGACAGGTAAAAACATGTTTTTTTCTATAAACAGGACCATCTGTTGCACGTAAGAGCAGCACATGCTATACTAAATATGTTACAATTCCTTTTCAATGTTTCCAATTTCCTTGATAAATTGAATTTTCACAGATTTCAATTTATTTTTATTTTTATTTAATTATTTTGTGTGACATTGCTTTGGAATTGAGCTGTATTATTTACCATACCAATCATTTCATGAATATAGCCTATTTTCTTATTTTTTTCATTTTTTTTCATTTCGTTTTTTAAACGTTTTTCTTATATTTCAGTGATGGGAACATCAGATCATTTGGTGTTCCCAATTATCTGATGGGAACGTTAACTTATTTGATAATTCATTGGACAAGGGAGTGGGGAATGGTTGGGAGGACGAGGGGACGTGGGAGTTGGGAGGGGACAGGGGAATGGAGTGGTGGAGTGGACAAGGGGACAGGGGAGTGGGGAATGGTGGGGGAATACAGTGGGATGGGAAAGGGGGTAATGCTAGGAAGGACGAGGAGACGGGGAAGTAGGAGATGGTGGGGAGGACAAATGAACGGTGGAATGGGGAATGGTTAGGAGGATGAGGGGACGGTAGAGTGGGGGATAGAGAGGAGAGCAAAAGGACGGGGGAGGGCGGGAATGGTGTGGAGGACAAGGGGATGGGGGAGTGGGGATTGGTTGAGAGGACAAGGGGACAGAGGAGTGAGGAATGGTTCAGCAGGACGAGGGGACGGGGGAAAGGGTAATGGTGGGGAGGACTGGGAGACCGGGGAAGGTTGCTGAGTCACAGCAATGCGTTGCCTGGTACAGTTAGTATATAAATAAAAAAATAAAAATAAAAAGTAATCTGTATGAAATAGTTTTAATCCCTTTATTTGATATTCAGCTAATAGTTCTCTGTTTTTTACATTCATCCATGTTTCGGTAAGTGCAATAATAATATATATATTTTCTGTACAGACAAGAGCATTTAAATTGTTTATTTTTTCCAAGACTCTTACTTTTCGTGTCATATACCTAAAGTGTATTTTTATTTTGAAGCCTTTCTCATTCCCAGTCCATTTTGCCAATTTTTCCCCACAACACATACTTTGATTGCCTCCTTTTCCCATATATATTCTATCAACTAACAGTTTATCTACTAACAGCTATCTACTTTTATCGTTTATTTACGATAATGATGTACTAACTGTTTAAACCCAAACAAACCTTTCCAACCACAGATTCCAACGAGTTGGCAACAGCAACAACCCCAGCTCTGGATAGATGCACTCCATCCCGAGCATACATGTCATTCCATCCATAGAAATGTTCCCAGTTATCAATGAATGATATTGCATTTGATTTACAATATGTGTCCCGTCGGCAATTAACATTAAGTGACCTCGACAAACATTCATTTCCAACTCCATTTATTGGAAGAATACCACATTTGATCGGGATTCCTCCCTTGCTCCTAATTCTATTACTATCCTAAATCTGTGCATCAGTTTAGGATGGGTCCTTAACTATGCAGAACTGGTACACAGTGAGGCTAGTCCCTAAACTATATGTGATGGATACACAACAAGGCCGGTCCCTAAGCTATATTGAAAGGTTTCACAAACTGTCAGGGATGGGTACATTAAGTGGCTGGGACCTATGTGGAATGAGTACAAAGAAAGGTTGGTGGAACACAAAGTTTTTTACATGGGAGCAGTGAAGAAGTATATACCCAAAAGAGACACAACATTTTACTGGGAAATGACATGCTGGAAAAGAAAGAAATGTTAACTACTAATAAAAAAAGAATTTGATATCATTTGTGTAAGCCGAAGAAAAATATGCTTTAGAGACATGTAAAAGTTCTCATACAGCATAGGACTAATTGTTTGATAAATTAATTTGATGAGAGGGAAGCAGAGACCACCCTCATGCACAATGTTCAAGAAGAAAATCCTAGTGTTATTTCCTCCTGGTGCTTCATACTTAACGCAGAGGGTCATTCACACATAAACACCCACAAACATAACACACAATAAACGCATTTACACAACACATGTGTATGACACAGAAATAAGTCAGCAGTTTCTAGTACCTGCACACAAATCTGAATTTCAATATACCATAATAATCACAAGTTAATATATATTTGTGAGATAAAAATGTTGTACAGGAGTCAATCCATTTGACGACCGTCAGTGGGAAAGACAGGATATAAAATCTCAAGTTCAATACTGAAGGTGCAACTTACCAGAGTCATTATTGGTAGATGTTATGTCTCTCTGCAGAAGCTGGTGAGCGAGCCGGGTGTGTCCTCCTTGTATCACGTTCCTCCATGTTGACTCAGGAGAGCGCCCCCCTGTTACCAGAGAAAACAGTATTACATGTGATAATACAGGGAAAATAATTTTATGATAAAACACATGAAGGCAATATTATTATTAGACTTAATGTCAACATATCCTAATTAAACCTCGTGTCACCATTTATTAATTTTCGTCATTTGAAACATCGTAATATTGTTCCTCACCTCTTAAATATTTCCTTCTTGCTTTTCCTCTCACTACTTCTCCTTCACATATGTTTTATTCAAATTATTCCTTGAAGATTTGTATTCTACAGCATGTTCCTTGTAGAGATGTCTACTACCTCTAGTTCTCCACAGGTTTGTGTTCTACTTGTTCCTTGTAGAGATGTCTCCTACCTCTAGTTCCCCGTAGATTTGTGTTCTACATGTTCCTTGTAGAGATGTCTCCTACCTCTAGTTCCCCATAGGTTTGTGTTCTACAACATCTTCCTTGTGGAGATGCTTCCTACGTCTGGAGGAGGCATGGTCGACGAATGGGCCGCGGGGACGCTAAGCCCCGAAACCACTTCAAGGTAAACCAACCACCTTAAGGTAACCCCATAGGCTTGATACAACATCTACCATTAGGAGATGTTTCGTACATCTGGTTCCCCATAGGCTTGTGTTCTACAGCATGTTCCATGTAGAGATGTCTCCTACCTCTCAGTCTTCATACCTCTGTTCCTGAATTACTGTTTTTCAGTTTCGTATTTCAACATCTTTCTCAATACTTTTCACACTTCAACCCCCTCCCCGCTGAGCTCGTTGTCGCCGTGTGGGGGCTTAGTGGACGGCTGTCGGAGTGTGATGCTCCTTGGGACAGTCCTCTGTCCTTTTCTAGCCTTGTGCTCCTGCTGCCGTCCTCTCCAATTCTGCTGGGCATCTTTTCCTTTTCCTTCTGTTTCGTTTTTCTCCCCCCTCTTCTCCTTTCTGCTTGCCGTTTCCTGCCGACCTTTTGCTCGTTCTGGTTCTTCCCTTGGACTTCTTCTATTTTGACGCCCGGGTGCTTGAGGAGGCATATTCTTGCACCCGTAGAACTGTAGTACCCGACGTCGAGAGCGAGGGGAACCTTTTATTGTCAATCCCCCTTTCGTCACTGAACCCGTTCTCGACGGACTGTCGGTTTCTTAAGGTGGCGTTTGTGGGGCGTATACTCACGACGCACCCCTAGGAGTCCCCAGCAAGATCGGCGATAGCTTCTTGTTGGGTGTCCTGCCTCTAATTGTGGCTCCATGGTGGGTGTGGGGGCACATTCGTGAATGAATTCTTCTTTTCGTCATGATGATAACCCCTGTTTCGGCTGCTTCTGGTGTACCTTCTCAGGCTCGTGGGGTGGGCGACCAAACCCCCGAGTCGGTCTGTATTGGAAGACCGGGCTCTGTAGCCTCCGCTGCATTGGGCCCCGACCTTGCTCCTCCTTTGGCCTCTCTGACTCCTTCCCCTGGCTCCCCTCCCTCCTCTGTGGATGGGTCGAGCCCCAAGCCCCCAGTGGTGACTACCTCGTCCCCTGGTGCGGCTCCTTCTCTAGTTGTGACTACTGCGCCTTTTAACCCCTCTCTCTCTGGGGGTTCTCACCGCCGTCCTCGTCACGGCCGACCTCGCTCGATTCCTTCCAGTTCTGCTACCTATCAAGCCTTGTTTGGTCCCGCGTCGTGGGCCAAATATTTTGATCTCCTCCCTCTTGATTCTGCGCCTCCTGACGATTTCTCCCTCCATCGACATCTCGTTGATTCCGTGGATGCCTCCATTACTTTCAACCCCACTCGTCTTGGTACACGTGTCGTTGCTGCTCCTTCTCAGGATGCTGCTTCCCGCTTGGCTGCCTTATCCTGCCTTGGCGAGATCCCTGTTCGGGTCTCGAAGAACGCTCAGTTGAATGCCAGTGTTGGCACTATTTTGCTCCCGCCCCATGTTGCGACCGGTGTTCGGGACCTGCGCGACTGCCACGACGATATTCGACATATCCTTGCTGCCCAGGGCCATTCTATTCTTCAGGTGGACACGTTTACTCGTCCCCCTCGTGGTAGTCGCCGTCAACCCCTCCGGGTTGTGAAGATTACCTTTGATGGTAGGGCCCTTCCACCCTCTGTCATTCTTGCTGGTGCCAGGTGCTCTGTCCAGGAGTACATTCATTCTCCTCAGCTCTGCAACAAGTGCTGGAGGTTTGGGCATGGTGCCCTCCGCTGCTCCGGGACTGTCTCTCTCTGTCCTTTGTGTGGTGGCGAAGGTCACTCTAAGTCGGAGTGCACTTCTCCCCAGGCTCGTTGCCTCAACTGCGGTGAGGCCCATCCTACCTTCTCCCGTGCGTGTGTCCATTACAAGCTTGAGGCAGCCGTCCTCTACTTGAAGCACCGGGAGCGTTTATCTTTTCCTGAGGCGAGACGCCAGGTTCGCCGGCTCCCGCCTTATGCTAATATCTCTTATGCTCGCGTGTTGCGCTCTTCCTCTTCTCGTCCTTCCCGCCTTCCTCAGACTCACAACCGTTTCCGGGCCTTGGACCCTGGTGCGCCCACTGCCCCCTCCTCTGTTCCTTTGGGTTCTCTCCCGAAGGATCCTCCTCCTGGTCCTCTGTCCGGGGTTCCCCTTCCTTCTACCCGGTCTGTCGTGTCTCCTGTGTCTTCTTCCTCGTCCCCCTCCGATCCTCCTTCCTATCCTCTTCCACCATCTATCGGCTCTCCCCACCGCCTGTCGGTGCGGGCGGATGTCCATTGCTCTCCTAGCAGCCGTCGTGTGTGCTCTCGTTCGGCTTCTCCTGTTGAGACACTGGAATCCGTTGCCCGGTACGTAGTTGCTGGGACACCGGTCTCTTTAAGTCAGAAGCGTAAGCCTGGCTCCTCTCCTTCCTCTTCCCCGGCGGGTAAGAAGGCTTCGCTTTCTTCCTCAGCTCCTACGTCTGGTTCTGTTGCTCCTTCCCCTCCCGTTTCAGTGATTGCGCCCCCTGTTCCTGCTATGGAGGTTTCTTTGGCCCCTGCTTCCCTTTCGGTTGCTGCTCTTGCTGGGGTGCGCTCCCCTCTTTCTACTCCCCCTCTTCCTGCTGCTGTCCTTGACTGCTCCTCTCCGTTGTCTCCTCCTCTTCCTCCTCCTCCTCTTCCTCCTCCTCCTCCTCCTCCGGACCCCGCCCGCCCACCTCTGATCTGTTCTCCCGTTTCCTTCCCTCCGTCTTTGCTCAGTTTACCCATGCCCCCTAACCCTGACTTTGCTGACCCTGATCCCGACCGTGATATTCTTTAACGTGCTCTGTTGCTCTTTCGCCTTGGTTTCTTCCTTGTTCTCTGGTTTTGTCCTTTCTCTTCTCGTCGTTGTCCATTCTTCAATGGAACGTTCAAGGTTATTACGCCAATTTCCTCGAACTCCAACTTCTGATTTCGCGGTTTTCGCCCCTTTGTGTCTGTCTCCAGGAGCCAATGCTTGGTGCTCGTCCTGATCGTTTTCGTGGCTATTCCTTTCTCTCCCCCCCCCCCAGCCATTGCTGGGGCTTCTAATTCTTCTGCTCTCTTGATTCGTGCTGATGTTCCCTTTGTTCCTTTACTTTTTCCTTCGCCTCTCCATTGTTCTGCTGCTCGTATCTTTGTGGGGAAATGGTACACAGTTTGTTCCATTTATCTCCCCCCGAGTGTCCCGCTCTCTCTTCCTGATTTCAAACACCTCCTAGACTCCTTGCCGAAGCCTGTGCTCCTGCTGGGTGACTTCAATTGTCGTCATTCCCTTTGGGGTGACGTTCTGACGAATACCCGGGGTCGCCTCCTTGAGCCGTTTCTCCTCTCTTCTTCCCTGTCTCTTCTGAATTCTGGTGAGCCCACTCATTTGGACTCTCGGACTCGCACCCTTTCTTGTCTTGATCTTTCTCTCTGCTCTTCTTCTCTTTACTTAGATTTCACGTGGCAGGTTCTTGATGACCTCCATGGAAGTGATCATTTCCCCATCCTTGTTTCCTTTTTCTCTTTTCGCCCTTCCCTTTCTTTCCCTAGGTGGCAGTTTGCTAAGGAAGACTGGACCCTATTTACCCTCAGTGCTGCTCTCTCTGACCTCTCCCTTCTGCCTCTCTCTCGCGCTCTCCTCCTTTTTCATGACACTGTCTTCAACGCTGCCCTCCGCTCTATTCCTCGCTCTTCCTCTCGGGGTCCGCGGAAGTGCCTTCCCTGGTGGAATGCGGACTGTGCTCGGGCTGTCCGCTGTAAGCGTGCAGCCTGGAAGAGGCACCGCCGTAGGCAGACGACCGATTCTTTTCTTTTCTTTCGGAAAGCGAGTGCGGTGGCCCGTAGGGCCATCCGTACGGCTAAACGTGAATGTTGGGCATCTTATGTCTCAACAATTACGTCCGAAACCCCTCTGGCCCAGATCTGGAAGCGTATCCGCAAGATAGCGGGTAAGTTCGTTCCCGATGTTTCACCGGTCCTTCACCTCCATGATACTCTTGTGGCTCCTTCACCTCCATGATACTCTTGTGGCGGACCCGTTGCAGGTCGCTTCCGAACTGGGTTCCCACTTTTCTTCTGTTAGCTCTGGTCTTCATCTTCCCCAATCTTTCCTTCTTCGTAAACCTGTCCTTGAGTCTCGTCCTTTAGATTTCTGCACTCATCTTCAGCTTCCCTATAATGATCCCTTCTCTCTCTCTGAACTTCGTTCTGCCCTAGCCCTCTGCGGTTCTACGGCGGCGGGCTCCGATGGTATTCATTATGAGATGCTTTGCCATCTCCCTCCGAGCATGTCTCAGTATTTACTGAGTCTGTATAATCGGATCTGGGAGTCGTCGTCAGTCCCTGAGGACTAGCTCGATGCCGTTGTCCTCCCTGTTCGCAAACCGGGGTCTCTGGGTACTTCCCCTAAGGACTTTCGCCCTATTGCTCTCACAAGTTGTGTCTGCAAACTCTTTGAACGTATGGTTAACGTTCGTCTGATGTGGTTCCTGGAACACCATCACCTCCTCTCCCCTTCTCAATTTGGTTTCCGCAAGTGCCGCAGTACGACAGAAGTCCTGGTGAACTTGGAGGTCTATATTCGTACTGCTTTTGCTGCGAAGACCTTCGTTGTTGCCGTCCTTTTTGACCTGGAAAAGGCTTACGACACCACTTGGCGTTATCATATCCTATCTCAACTTCATTCTTTTGGCCTTCGTGGTCATCTCCCTCTCTTTCTCCGCAGCTTCCTCTCTCGTCGTTCCTTTCGGGTGCGCCTTGGTACCGCTCTCTCTCCCTCTTTTCAGCAATACGAAGGTGTGCCCCAGGGTAGTGTTCTGAGCACTACTCTTTTTCTGGTTGCCCTCAATGGTCGTCTTTCCTCTCTTCCTTCTGGTGTCTTCTCCGCTCTCTATGTCGATGATCTTACCCTTTGTTGTCAGGGTGATGATTCGCCTCTCCTTCAACGCCGGCTTCAACTTGCAATTGATGCCGTGTCGTCTTGGGCCACAGATCATGGATTCAAGTTCTCTACTTCTGAGACTTGTGCCATGACTTTTACGCGGAAACGGGTTGTTCTTCGTCCCTCTTTGTCACTTTATGGTCATCCCCTTGAATACAAAGATTCTGCGAAGCTTTTGGGGTTATTCCTTGACACTCGTTTGTCTTGGTCTCCCCATATCTCTTACCTCCGTGTTGAGTGCTCTAAGGCCCTTACCCTCCTTCGGGTCTTGTCCCATACTTCTTGGGGGGCAGATAGGCGCA
Organism: Procambarus clarkii; assembly: GCF_040958095.1. NCBI lineage: Eukaryota > Metazoa > Arthropoda > Malacostraca > Decapoda > Cambaridae > Procambarus > Procambarus clarkii. The sequence continues at coordinate 9,748,162 of NC_091151.1, forward strand.
CCGATGGGTCTAAGTCAGCGGACGGTGTTGGCTACTCTGTTGTTTTTCCTGATCGCACTTATATGTGTCGCTTGCCTCCAGAGACTAGCATCTTTACAGCGGAACTTTATGCTATTCTCTATGCTCTTCGTCTCCTGCTTTCTCGTTGTCAGTCTTCCTTTGTAGTTGTTGTTGACTCTCGTAGTGCCCTCATGGCTCTCGGGTCCTTTACTCCAGTTCATCCAGTAGTTGTCGAGATCCAGCATTGGCTGTTTCTCGTTCACAGTAAATTTAAAATCGGTTGAGTTTTGTTGGGTTCCCAGCCATATTGGTGTGTCTTTAAATGAGCGTGCGGATGCTGCCGCCAAGGAAGCTGTCCGCTCTTGTCCCATCTCTCGTAAAGGCATTCCGTATTCCGACTTTTACCCGGTTATCCATTCCTCAGTCCTTACCCGTTGGCAGGCTTCTTGGTTGTCTGTTACTGGTAACAAGCTACGTACTCTTAAATGTTGTGTTTCCTCGTGGCCTTCCTCCTTCCACCGTAACCGGAGGTGGGAAACAGCTCTGGCGAGGTTGCGTATTGGCCATACTCGCTTAACCCATGGTCACTTGATGGAGCGCCGCCCTGCCCCTTATTGTCCTAGTTGCATTGTCCCTCTTACGGTCGTGCATGTCCTTCTTGAATGTCCTGACTTCCAGGACGAGCGTGTGTCTTGCTTTCCGACCGCCCCTCGCGGTCACCTGTCCCTTCTATCTTGGTGACTCGGATACTTTTGATATCGTTCGCCTTATGCGTTTTTGTTCTCGTATTGGCATCCTTGGTGATATTTAGCGCCCTCTGATTATTTTGCGTATTTGATGGTGCTACATAGCCTTCCCGGTTTGGTGCCTTCTTTTGATAATTACTTACTTACTTCACACTTCAATTTTTGTAATCCATTTCTTGCTGGCCTTTCCATCTTCCTCAGTATTCCACTCATTCTTACTCATCAGTATGTCTCTCACCATTTTACCACTTAACCATGACATCTGATATATTTCTTTAATATCTCCCAATCCATGTTTTTCACCTGTCCTTCCTCATTCTCGTTGCCTTTATTCTTCTCTATTATCTCTTAATCTTACTAAGCTTTCAACATTGCTGTACTTATTATCTCCCTAAAGTTAAGGTATCTTTGTTAAAGTATTTCTCTCCTCTCTTGCTCTTCTATCAATGCTTCTTATATCCTGCCTAATATATTTGTATTATCTATTATTACTATGGGGTAAACCTAGCAGGCAGTTATTTGTTTTTATTCTTTGTGAATATTTAATTTGTATTTAATTTACTTGATGTTCTTTAGTTACTTCAATATTAAATGTATGATTCTAAGTGGACTATATGTAAGATTCAGCGTTCCAGAATTTACCTGCACATAGTTGGACATAAATGTTCGCAGTTATCCCACATTGATGGAGATAAATAAACCATGAATATTTATTTTCTCTTTCATATAAATTATACCACATATGGTGGCTTATAACAAGCTACAGGTAATTAATACTACAAATGTTATAATTTTCTTAGCTGAATGGTTACTATGGCCTGATTAGGCTGTCAATGATTCCTCCAAAATCTGTTAGGATATGGCTACATGTTGTCCACTTGTCATATGGCTCCACTTATTTGATAGTCAACTGATCTGAAGTTGTATTCCATTCGACGCCTTGTAGGCTAGAAATTCTGTTTCGATCTGTTGATTTAAATTGGTATTATTGGAGACCCATGACTGGAGAGGCATATTTGCTCCAAATAATTCTCGATTGACCTCATGGTATATGTTCAGCAGTTTACTTTCACTGTTAATTGTTCCTTGGAAATTGGCCTACAAGTTGTTGCTAATTTCAGTTTTACTTGGGCTATTTAGTCCTCTTCAAGTGTGTGTCTAAGGTACTTTGAAGCAGAAACAGCAAAGAAGTAGCACCAATTAAAATTGATGCAAACCTGTTGGTGATGAATTCACTGTTTGGATCATTAGGATCCTTGATCCATAGGAACTTTGTGCAGTTATGGTATTCTTCCTGGAGACCTACTCTAGGGAATGCCTTACAGATGTCGACCGTGTATGCATAAGTCCCTATGTGGAACTTTAACATCACGTTGTATAGCCTTTGAGTCAGGCTAGGGCCAGTTTGAAGGCAGTCATTCAATGAAACACTATTCTGCTTGGTCTCTGCACTACAGTTAAATATCATCCTTATTGGTGTAGTAGCTGAATTCTTCAATACTGCATGGTGCAGCAGGTAGTGTCCTTCCTTACGGTCGTCATTAGTTACAACCTCGATAAATTAGTTATCAAGTTGTTGTTGGATTATATCATGGTACAATTTCAAGTTCTCAGGATGTCTATTTAACCTGTGACCTTAATTGGTTTTATGCCTTGAAATGGTTTACTGGTTGCTGAAGATGATTCAGCTTCCATGCTAACCTTACCCAGTATTGATTGTCCCTGTAAACAACTAATTCTAGGTATTGTTAGTAAGTCCAGTCATCATCTGAACTAGGTTGTTCAGGGACAATGCCTAGAGTTGCTGGATCCAACAATTTTTGTACAGGGGGATCAAGCTCCTCCTCGGACATGTATCTGAATTGTAGTGGTGCATTTCACCTAGTTATGTGTGAGAGTATGGTCTCTCAAGATATCCCACAGCTGATTTGAATGGCTCATTGCAGTGCACAGTGCACCTAGTCATGCATAGGGCGCAATCTCTGTTAACCCCTGGATTTAAACTGTCATGCGGGGTGTCCCCAACATGTCCACATAACCAGGAATACTTTTATAATAAGGAGGCCACCATATGCCCAAGGGTAAATTAGATACAGAGGAATTAAGCATTCATGCCATGGAGTCAGGAAGCACACAGTTTAAGGTGAAAGGCATAGTAGAGAGGGGACACCAGCGAGAGGACAGATAAGATCTGACCTCTGGGGTCAGCCTCAATCGGCGCAATGGAGAATAACAACTGTGACGTGGTCGTAACGTGTTCATGACGTCACCTCTGCTACCGATCATGTAACGATCAATATCATTGGTTCCAGCACCTTTCCTGCGACACCATTGGTCACTTCTAGACCTTGTGTTTGTGATACCCATGAGGAGCCCTGCAACCGCTGGCAAGGGTATTCATGTGAAGAAGTCTGTACATGGTGGTCGTGTCCTTCTGTGTATTCGGCCAATAGACAGATCATCACCCATTCCTCACTGTCAAGTTAAACTCAGCATCTTTTCGATATATCATCGCTCGCCTGGAATCGCGATCATGACTATATTGTTTATTCTTCTAGAGTGACAAATCACCAGAGCGAGACAGGCTGGTATCAGGTAACCCTTGGTGACAAATTGAGATTGTCTGTGAGTGACCTAAAGTGACTTTAGTGTCACTGCTTAAGTAATCTGTGCGTGACTCTTACCACAGTGCACCACATGGTACTATATAATCTGCTGCCGGCAGCCGCCACTCAGTCTAGAATGTGAAGTCGCCTCAAGCTGCCACTCGCCCTGTCTCATTCTACTACGTGACGTCACCACCTTACTCACCACCAGTGCCATCAAGTGTGTGCATGTGTCTGTCTGTTAGGCATACAGCACACCCTCCTGCGAGTACCCTCCATGTCAAGTATGGTTTGTTATGAAAACCTGTCGTCAATGGTCTTGCTTCGTAACGAGTGAAACCAGCTGTCAGGCCACCTATGAGTTCTTTCATAAATGTGCCTGAGTGAGTGAATAGGAGAGGTCATGTAAGTACAAGATCTTGTGTTTTATTATTGTGTCTGTCTGTGCGTCGATCTGATGGATCAACCACAGTTCTTCCTTCTCATTCCTGACCCGGGTACTGGTGGAGACACCCGACGGTGTATGCGTGTTTATCTGTGTGGTATTACAACATTACACTCGTCTGTGAATGTGAGCTTCACTTACACCACATCTTTAGTTATTGTGTGACATTATTATTGTGCATGATTATTGCCTGTCCCATTGACAGTGCCGTTGTTGATTTATTGCACATCTTCATTACCCGAGTATCCAGTTGGAACTCCTGTGACCCCTTTGCACACCGGCAGTTAGGTTTGCTGTGTTAATGGTTTGTCGTGTAACAATCGAGAAAGAGTTGGATGTCAATTGTGTTAAGTTAGGTGTTTCTCCATGAGTGGATCCGAATCAATTAGTCAGACGTCAAGAGTCTCGCTAATGCAACCATAGCCTTTTTGACGCCTATCTTAAGTAAATTAAGCACCCTTTGTGTTAGTGGTTAAGTTTGTAAATAAACTACTAGTAAACTTTATGTGGTGTTTCCGTTGAACCACTTCTGCATACTGCTAACTATTACTTCAGCCTTCAACTCCAGGTGTCTTCAACACCGAGTTGTCTATTATTCACTATTCAACGATCAACGTGGACCAGGACCAGGTGAGGCTAGTCTGAGAAGAGACCCTCAAGGACTCTAACTCGACCTTACTCCCAGGCCCTGTACGGTTGCTCTCGTATTTTCTCTGCTGGATTCCGACAGCTTCGTGAAACGTCTTCCATATGTACATTGGTGACGCACGCATTGCAGTCGGGAAAGTAAAATATAAAACCCATTTATGGTGCCCAACGTGATTGACTTAGTTGGAACCTAGGAGCTAGGTTATAAAGTTTCGCACTTAAATTTCTCTGAAAATTCAAACGTGACGAGCAGTATTAACAGGACGTTTAATGCCATGTTAGTTACACACACACCATCAGTATGTCTGAGTGTGGAGAGTTAAAACAGCACTACCTGTATCTTTGCTTGGCCATGACCGCTAGTAGACCTGCCGACTATGACACTCCTACTGAGAAAGAGTGTAAGGAATGAGTGGAGTAGCACTTGAGGGCCATGGAAGAGAGGATCCTACAAGCACACATGCAGAGTAGTACTGAGGTGGCATGCACGAGTCTTATCATACTGGATGAGGCTATCGGTGGTGACACCCCCGGTGAGAGATAACACAGTGGGAGAGACCCCAGTGAGAGACAACTTGGAGGTAGAGACCCCCTGTGGGTGATGTCACCGAGAATGATGTCACTAGTATCACGCACGCTGCGAGAGAAAACGGAGTCGTGCGGGAATCTAGCCCTTTAAATACTCCGTTGGGGGTTTCTATGGTGAAGAATCTTATTCACCTTGGAGGAATACTGTAACAATGTTAGGGGGTTGGAATTCTAAGGGAATTAAGTAGCAGATCAAGCTATGAAACGCTGGACCGATCAGCAGAACAGGGAAATCAAACTCTGGACTGATCAGGAGAACAGAGAGAGTACTGAACGCATAGCTCTCATGCAGTTACAAGCGAGGCAGGATGACCAGACAAGCGGCCGTTCAGCAGAGACTAACGTTGAACAAGGTAAGACTGTCAAACCACCTAAACTAGCTAACTTTGATGAGAGGGGCGACTCGATGGATGCATACATCAAGCGTTGCGTAGGTCACGCCACTGATTGCGGGTGGGAAAGATCATAGTGGGCACTTGCTCTTAGTGTGTTGATAAAGGGTTGGGCACTAACCATTTATCACAGTCTGGGTCCCCACCAGCATGGAGATTACGAGACATTAACAACAGCGCTGCTGAACGGTTTTGGCATCACTACAGACCGGATGTTGGGGAATTTCCGTAGGGCTCAACTGCAAAAAGGGGAGACATATGTGCTCATGTTACAGCGGTTACAATCGAGTCTAAACCGTTACTGTGAACTCGTGGAGAATGCTCCTGGGAGCATGGAGTTCTATCAACCGATGATTCACGAACAGTTCTTAGAAGCATGCGAATCGTCTCTCCACGTCTAGCTCAAAGAGCAGGAGGTTGTGTCAAATCTGTCTATGGCCAAGCAAGCTGATCTGTGGGCTGGGGCCAGGAGACAGGTGAAAGGGGTGAAGCTGCATGAGAAGCATCATCATGTTACATGGTACTGGCAAGGGAGCTAAGCCTAAGACTGGTATGCCGGGAGGGGGGAGGGAAATTCCTCCAACAGGCATATGGACAAGTGTTACAACTGTGGTAAGCCAGGTCATCGGGCAGCTGATTACAAGGCATATCCGAAGCCAGGTTACATAGCAGGTGTGAGCTCAAGTGGTAAGAAACATCCCAACATTGGAAAGAATCCACTAACTTAGACCCTTGAGGTGATGGACGGAAATGTTAACGGAAAATTGGCGAAAATCTTCCATGACAATAGCACCACCACCCAAATGGTGAGAAAAAGCTTAGTAACGCCAGAATGAGACAGGTAGACACATCTATATCCAATCCTCATATGGCTATGCTAAGGAGATGGTGGAGGTGTATGTATGGGTCCACATACCATACATCAAAGAAAAAATTCGTGCCGTTCAACAGGAACGTGTTGTATATGGACTTTTACTGGGGAATGTCCCCAGGAGTCTCTGATTGCCCAAGCCCATCCTCAGAGAACACGGGGGGAGAGTGAGGAAGCTGCCTCAGTTGGGTGTCGTCCTCAGTCAGCTGGGGAAATGGGTAACTCACCCGGGGTGACGTCACAGGGAGTGATCACACCCCCGCACAGCTGAAAAACAAGGGGAAGAATAAGGGAGAGAAGGCAAGCTGTGAAGTAATGGAGGGAGAAGCAAAACCTATGGTTGAAGCGACAGCAACTCCATTAACAGGTAACTCGCTCGTAGCAACTGTCACTACGAGGTTAGAGAGCAACAAGCCGATTCGCCCAGGAAACCCTTTGAAATTACGAGACATTCAGGAAGTGTCTGCAAAGGTGAAAAAAAGCAAAAGAACACAATTTCAGTGTAGTGGAGTGCTCGCACTTGTTAAACTACGAGCTCGACGGCGATGGTGCCAAGAAGAAGTAGTACCAAGTCAATATGCTCAAACGCTACGAGGACCCACCTGTAGATGGATCCACAAAGCCGAAGAAGCATGTGAGACGTAAGAACAGGAGAGGACCACGTAGCTCGACATCGACAGGACCGACCGACCACCCCCTGCCCTTAGCAATGATCGCCGGTGTTTCAGTGATAACAGACGATGAGGAGGTAGGTCAACCGGGTCTCTTGAATAAACAGCAGCAGGAGACACACCGAAATGTTAAGGTTGATGATCAGCCTTCTGCAGATCAAGTCGACCAGGTTACTCGACTGGTAGCAGAGTACAAGGAGGTACTCCCTGACGTCACTAGAGCAGCAAAGGTTGAGGGTTACCGCATACCTTTGCTAGAGCAGCAAGCAGTATGAACAAAACCATATCCTGTTCCTCACCACCTTGTACCACAGGTGAGAGAAGAACTGGGATCTATGATTAACGCGGGAGTAATACAGAAGTCGACCTCACCGTACTCAAGCCCGATGGTGTTAGGGAAGAAGCCTGGGGGAGGTGTGCGCATCTGCCTCGACTTCAGTGGGCATTAGTTAGTTTTTTAAACTTTGTTCAATGTCAACAAATCTTTTTTGACTAGTTGTATATGAAAAGTTGTATATGAAAAAGGATTTTTTTTTCAACGAATATTACTCATTTTCAGTGAGTTTCTACAGCCACACGTTTCAGATATAATCATTCTTTGATTTTCCAAAATATGTTTGGTTTTACTGATACAAATAGTCAAAGTTCCCCCCCAAAATTATGCAAATATATCATGTTTATTACTATTATAAAATCAATAAATGAACTTAGGAAAAAACGCTGTCATCAGATTTTAGAGACATAAACTTTACATATAAGGTGAAAGTTTCATGTAAATTGAATACAAATGAAAGAATAGCAACTCCGTTTATGTTACTTAAAAATAAATAATTACAAATTAAAGTCTAAGGTGCTACCATCTGTGGCTGAGGTTGACATCAACCAATTGACACTTGTGTATGATGTTAATTTTTGACCATTTTGGAAAATTTGTGACACATAATTCAATATTTTTTCTCCCTTGCTATTTATGCTACGATGCTGAGACTTGGACCAGATTAAACCCTTTTCATATACAACTCGTCGAAAAAGTTTGATTGAAATCGAACGAGTTTTCATTTATTGAATATTTTTGGCATATTTGGAACTAATGCCCCCTTCAGGAAGTTGAACTCCATCATAGAGTTTGATGCTGAACCATTGTTCAATCAAAATAAGATCTTCTCAAAGTTAGCTTCCAGTTGCTTTTTCTTCAAGCTGGATCTGACAAAAGGATTTTGGCAGATTCCATTAGATGAAGACAGTAAGCGCTGCACTGCCTTCATGACAAGCGAAGGTCTCTTCCAGTTAACAGTCCTCCCGTTTGGACTGGTGAACGCCCCAGCCGTGTTCAACAGAACTATGCGCAAGGTCTTGGGGAGAATTACTGGAGTAGAAGTGTTCGTGGACGATGTGCTCATCCACTCTGCTACGTGGGAAGAACATCTGAGCTTGCTAAGGCCGGTGTTGGCAAGACAACAAGAAGTAGGAATGGTTGCAAAACCCACTAAGTGTGTGTTGGGGTGCAAGGAGGTCAGGTACCTTGGTCACGTGATAGGGGGAGGGTTCACCAGGCCTCTGCCTGAGAGGCAGAGATCAGTGAAGCCGCTCCACCAGCCACCAAGACTCAGGTTAAGTCATTCCTGGGACTTGCAGGGTACTATAGAACTTTCATTCCAAATTTCCCGTCCAGAGCAACTCCACTAATTAACCTAACCAAGAAGAATGCACTTGTTGGAGTATGTTGGACAGAAATGGAGAACCCAGCATCCTCAATGCTCAAGAAGAAGCTAACTGAAGCACCCATTCTTAGACTACTAGATTAGCATATTAACCAAACACCAGCCAGAGTCTTCCACACATGTGAACGACTGAGTTTCAATGATTTTCGTTCACCGATTTGTGGCACACGTATCTTTGTAAATTAATTTAAAGGCTGAAGTGTGAATAGCTAGCTAATGTGTTGAAATCTCCTTATATACATTTTCTGTGATGAAACAAGAAGTGAGGGTGGACAGATAAGGAAATACTGTACAGTAAATCTTACGTTACAGTGAGGTTTCACTCACTTTCGTCTGTGTTGTCATAGTTCAGTGACCCCATGACTTTGAACGTTTCACATTAATAAATCATTTCTAAAACAGGTGTTTTAATAACTCTTTATTATCCTAATTAAACTAAAGTAAATAAAACCAAATATATATTGTAATAAGATAGATATCTGCTATTTGACAAATTATTCACGTTATTGGCAGCACAACTCCAGCGCGAGGGGACGGGTCTAATCCCTGTCCACACAACACCATGCTTGTTATGTTCGATTTCATCGCCACAGTTCAGTGATCTACGGCTTCGAAATAATAAAATTAATAAATCAGTTCCAAAGTAAGTATTTTTATAGCTCTTAATACCGTAATAATGTTGCTAAACTAAATATGTAACCCAAAAATATATAATTTGATGTAAATTGAATATTTGAGAGAAATTTATGTTATTGGAAATCGAACACAACACCAGGCTGTGTTTTATTCGATTTCGTCGCCACAGTTCAGTGACCTACGGCTTCAAAATAATAAAATTAATAAATCAGTTCCAAAATAAGTATTTTTTATAGCTCTTATTATCGTAATAATGTTGCTAAACTAAATATATAACCCAAAAATATATAATTTAATATAAATCGAATATTTAAGAGAAATTTGTTACTGGATCTTGTGCACTCAGAGTACATGCACATACGTCAGCGGTGTGAGGTTAGAACGAGTCACCACTCTGTGGAGCTCGCTCTTTAGATGAGGGGTGATGTGAGAGTATGGTCTCTCAAGATATCACACAGCTGATTTGATTATCTCATTACGGTGCATCATGCACCTAGTCGTGCACAGGGCACAATCTCTGTTAACCCCTGGATGTAAACTGTCATGCGGGGTGTCCCCAGGATGCCCACATAACCAGGAATACTTTTATAATACGGAGGCCACCATATGTCCAAGGGTAAATTAGATTCAGAGGAATTAAACATTCATGCCATGGAGTCAGGACGCACACAGTTTAAGGTGAAAGGCGTGGTAGAGAGGGGGAAGCCAGCGAGACGACAGATAAGATCTGACCTCTGGGGTCAGCCTAAACCAGCGCAATGGAGAATAACAACTGTGACGTGGTCGTGACGTGTTCATGTCATCTCTGTTACCGATCATGTAACGATCAATATCATTGGTTCTGGCACCTTTCCTGCTACACCATTGGTAACTTTTAGACCTTGTGTTTGTGCTACCCACGAGGAGCCCTGCAACCATTGGCTAGAGTATTCACGCAAGGAAGTCCGTACATGATGGTCGTGTCCTTCTGTCTATTCGGTAACAGAATACCATCCATTACTCACCGTCGAGTTAAACTCAGCGCCTTTTCAATATACTAAAGATTGCCCAGAATCATGATGATGACTATTGTTTAGAAGCCTTCTAGAGTGACAAATCACCAGAGCGAAACAGACTGGTATCAGGTAACCCTTGGTGACAAATTGAGATTGTCTGTGAGTGACCTAAAGTGACTTTAGTGCCGCTGCTTAAGTAATCTGTGTGTGACTCTTACCACAGTGCACCACATGGTACCATATAATCAGCTGCCGCCCGCCACCACTCAGTTTAGAGCGTGAAGCCTCCTCAAGCTGCCACTCGCCCTGCCTTACTCTACTACGTGACGTCACCACCCGTCACCATCTTACTCACCCCCAGTGCCATCAAGTGTGTGTGTGTCTGTCTGTTAGGCATACAGCACGCCCTCCTGTGAGTACTCTCTGTGTCAAGTACGGTTTGTTTGGAAAGCCTGTCGTCAATGGTCTCACATCATAACGAGCAAAGCCAGCTGTCAGGCCACCTACGAGTTCTTTCATAAATGTGCCTGAGTGAGTGAATAGGAGAGGTCATGTAAGTATAAGATCTTGTGTTTTATTATTGTGTCTGTCTGTGCGCGGATCTGAGGGATCAACCACAGTCCTCCCCTTCTCATATCTTATCTAGGTATTGGTGGAGACACCCGACGGTGTATGCACGTTTATCTGTGTGGTATCATGACATTACACTTGTCTGTGAACGTGAGCTTAACATACACCACACATTTAGTTATTGTGTGACATTATTATTGTGCATGATTATTGCCTGTCCCATTGACAGTGCCGTTGTTGATTTATTGCACATCTTCATTACCCGAGTATCCAGTTGGAACTCCTGTGACCCTCTTGCACACCGGCAGTTAGGTTTGCCGTGTTAATGATTTGCTGTCAATTGTGTTAAGTTAGGTGTTTCTCCATGAGTGGACCCGAGTCGATCATTCAGACGTCAAGATTCTCACTAATGCAACCATAGCCTTTTTAACGCCTATCTAAAGTAAATAAAGTACCCTTCGTGTTAGTGGTCAAGTTTGTAAATAAGCTACTGTTAAGCTTTAGGCAGTATTTCCGTTGAACTATTTCTGAATACTGCCAACTATTACTCAAGCCTTCAGCTCCAGGTGTCTTCAACACCGAGTTGCCTATTATTCACTAAACTATAAATGTGATGAGGACCGTAGGAGTCCCTTAAAGTGTTTCAAGAATTCATGAGACTTCAACGACCAACATGGATCAGGTCAGGTGAGGCTAGTCTGAGAAGAGACCCTCAAGGACTCTAACTCGACCTTACTCCCAGGCCCTGTACGGTTGCTCTTGTATTCTTCTGCTGAGTTCCGACAGCTTCGTAAAACATCTGCCACATGTACATTGGTGACGTATGCATTGCATTCGACAGAGCAAAAATAGTAAACCTACATCATGCAACCATCACTGGGTTAACTTGTAGGTGGTCTACAGGTATGGGTTGCTTCAACTTCAATACTGTGCCTGTAAGCAAATTGCCCCAATCCCTACAGACATTAACAGGTTCAATCCCTGCTGTTTATCTTGTCCTTTGATAAACATATGGTGGACATTTAAACCAACAAGGATTCCAGTATTGGAGAGGTGGTCAGACGTGAATTTGTCAGCCAACTTGATTCCTTTTTCTTGTAGGAATTTGGCTGTTATCCCTAGACCATAAACATACAGGTCTGATGGGATTTTGTCTACGACATTAGTCTGTACCCTTCGAGCATAACTACCTAAACATACTTAAGGTGCGACTATTCTGTAGACTTGGGCTCCAGAGATAGTCAGGAATCCTGCTATGTCTAGTTTTATCTCTCGTACAGGCTTAAGTTTCAAGGCATCTACCAATTCTTGGGTGATAAATGTGCTTTGGGATTCTTGGTTAAATAATCCAAGAATGGTGGCCTTGGACCATCTGTTCTTAAGGAGTTATTGGGCAGGGGGCTAAGCTGAATAACTATCAGACTTTGTTGATAGTACACTTACATCTGGAAGTAATTTACAGAATTGTACAGTAGTAGAAGTTTCTTTCTCGACCTGTGGTTAGAGAGCCTTTGTACTTGTGTCCTCACACTGTGCTGCATGGTATTGACTCTTACTGCACCTATTGCAGGTGCGCATTTGGGGTGCACAAGTATTGGGGTTATGTGGCTTTAGACACCTGGTGGATCTGTGCAATTCCTTGAGTCGCTTTACATGTGTAGTACGATCAGGATAAGTATTGTAGTTGTACATGGAATGTTCTTCATCACAGAATAAACACGTCCTCCATACTACAGCGCCTTTGGGAGACACCATCTTGGGTGACACAGTAATGGAAGGTTTGGAGGCACCCACTGCATATGTGCCCTCACTGCCTTGTTTCCACCTTGGGGCGGAGGTAGATGTTTTAAGTTTATTTGGAGTACTGTGTGTTCTCTGTGGTTTACTGTGGGTGCTTAATGGAGATTTAGGAGCTGATTTATAATATGTGTTTGCTCTCTGTTTTTCTATAACAGAGTGTAAACCTTCCGTTATCTCCTATACTGTCAGAGAAGATTTGTTGTGCAAGGTACACAACTTGTCCAGTATTTCACTTGCTAATTTGCATTTTACAACAATTTTAGTTATCCACTCACCCCCATTTAAATCAATCTTATGGCTGAGTGCTTTGAGTAATGACTTAAGTGCCACTCTAAAGGCTTGGAGTAAGTCAGTTGTTCTATCCATGGATGGTAAGTCCAAAAAACTTTTAACTAAAAGTGTGGCAGCTCGTTCTAGATCAGCATAATTTTCCTTTACGAGCTGCACTGCACTATCATAGCCGTCATTTGATAATGTTAAATTACATACCACTTTTAAAGCCTCCCCTCTTAACTGTCCCTGTAAGTATGTAAATTTGATGGTTTTGGGGATAGCTGCATTAGCATCCACTGCATCAACAAATTTGTTCCAGAAGTTATCCCCATTTTTATACTCTGTTCCAGAGAATGTTGGTAAACTAACTGATGGTAGTTTAACTTTTGGTTGTGTCGGGTTAAGGGAAGCTGTGGTTGTAATGTTTGTTGTTGCCTTGTAATGGGTTATTACATTGACAAAGGACTGTACTTTGGCTTGAATGGTATCTTCATAATCTGCCTGTTCATTTAGACAGCCTATAATTCACTATCATCTATGGTAGTGTCAGTATGAACAGCCACATATTTCTCTATTTGGCTTCTTACTTGGTCGAATTTGGCTTCTTACTTGGTGTTCGAATATATATATATATATATATATATATATATATATATATATATATATATATATATATATATATATATATATATATATATATATATGAATGAAAACTCACACCCCAGAAGTGACTCGAACCCATACTCCCAGAAGCAACGCAACTGGTAACTACAGGGCGCCTTAATCCGCTTGACCATCACACCCGTCAAAAGGAAGTGATAGCCGAGGCTATTTGAGCCACTTCCCCGACGGCAACTCGGATGGTAATCTTGGGCATAGCATTTCACCAAATCACCTCATTCTTTGGGGCACACGTGAGGAACACAAATGCGAACAAGCCTGAATGGTCCCCAGGACTATATGCGAATGAAAACTCACACCCCAGAAGTGACTCGAACCCATACTCCCAGAAGCAACGCAACTGGTAACTACAGGGCGCCTTAATCCGCTTGACCATCACGGCCGTCAAAAGGAAGTGATAGCCGAGGCTATTTGAGCCACTTCCCCGACGGCAACTCGGATGGTAATCTTGGGCATAGCATTTCACCAAATCACCTCATTCTTTGGGGCACACGTGAGGAACACAAATGCGAACAAGCCTGAATGGTCCCCAGGACTATATGCGAATGAAAACTCACACCCCAGAAGTGACTCGAACCCATACTCCCAGAAGCAACGCAACTGGTAACTACAGGGCGCCTTAATCCGCTTGACCATCACGGCCGTCAAAAGGAAGTGATAGCCGAGGCTATTTGAGCCACTTCCCCGACGGCAACTCGGATGGTAATCTTGGGCATAGCATTTCACCAAATCACCTCATTCTTTGGGGCACACGTGAGGAACACAAATGCGAACAAGCCTGAATGGTCCCCAGGACTATATGCGAATGAAAACTCACACCCCAGAAGTGACTCGAACCCATACTCCCAGAAGCAACGCAACTGGTAACTACAGGGCGCCTTAATCCGCTTGACCATCACGGCCGTCAAAAGGAAGTGATAGCCGAGGCTATTTGAGCCACTTCCCCGACGGCAACTCGGATGGTAATCTTGGGCATAGCATTTCACCAAATCACCTCATTCTTTGGGGCACACGTGAGGAACACAAATGCGAACAAGCCTGAATGGTCCCCAGGACTATATGCGAATGAAAACTCACACCCCAGAAGTGACTCGAACCCATACTCCCAGAAGCAACGCAACTGGTAACTACAGGGCGCCTTAATCCGCTTGACCATCACGGCCGTCAAAAGGAAGTGATAGCCGAGACTATTTGAGCCACTTCCCCGACGGCAACTCGGATGGTAATCTTGGGCATAGCATTTCACCAAATCACCTCATTCTTTGGGGCACACGTGAGGAACACAAATGCGAACAAGCCTGAATGGTCCCCAGGACTATATGCGAATGAAAACTCACACCCCAGAAGTGACTCGAACCCATACTCCCAGAAGCAACGCAACTGGTAACTACAGGGCTCCTTAATCCGCTTGACCATCACGGCCGTCAAAAGGAAGTGATAGCCGAGGCTATTTGAGCCACTTCCCCGACGGCAACTCGGATGGTAATCTTGGGCATAGCATTTCACCAAATCACCTCATTCTTTGGGGCACACGTGAGGAACACAAATGCGAACAAGCCTGAATGGTCCCCAGGACTATATGCGAATGAAAACTCACACCCCAGAAGTGACTCGAACCCATACTCCCAGAAGCAACGCAACTGGTAACTACAGGGCGCCTTAATCCGCTTGACCATCACGGCCGTCAAAAGGAAGTGATAGCCGAGGCTATTTGAGCCACTTCCCCGACGGCAACTCGGATGGTAATCTTGGGCATAGCATTTCACCAAATCACCTCATTCTTTGGGGCACACATGAGGAACACAAATGCGAACAAGCCTGAATGGTCCCCAGGACTATATGCGAATGAAAACTCACACCCCAGAAGTGACTCGAACCCATACTCCCAGAAGCAACACAACTGGTAACTACAGGGCGCCTTAATCCGCTTGACCATCACGGCCGTCAAAAGGAAGTGATAGCCGAGGCTATTTGAGCCACTTCCCCGACGGCAACTCGGATGGTAATCTTGGGCATAGCATTTCACCAAATCACCTCATTCTTTGGGGCACACGTGAGGAACACAAATGCGAACAAGCCTGAATGGTCCCCAGGACTATATGCGAATGAAAACTCACACCCCAGAAGTGACTCGAACCCATACTCCCAGAAGCAACGCAACTGGTAACTACAGGGCGCCTTAATCCGCTTGACCATCACGGCCGTCAAAAGGAAGTGATAGCCGAGGCTATTTGAGCCACTTCCCCGACGGCAACTCGGATGGTAATCTTGGGCATAGCATTTCACCAAATCACCTCATTCTTTGGGGCACACGTGAGGAACACAAATGCGAA
>NC_091151.1:9769137-9897628 GCF_040958095.1 Procambarus clarkii
TTATCGTTAATACATAATAGTTTGGCCAATGGGGATATTACAGTCATAGGGGAGCTTCTGTTTATTATTAGTCCTCACAATACACTACTTGTTTCTGAATCTCATATGTCGTTCATCTACTGGAAGCAAAATGTGGGTACAGTGCAAGGATTTCAGGTAATTTATCCATGGTAATAAGATAGGTTGCCATATCATACAGAGTGAGCCTAGACTTATCTCTAAAAGGCTCAATTTTACAACAATCCAAGATATAGTGTTCGAGTGTGTGTCCCTGCCTATGTCCACACACTTTACACTTTACTTCATCTAGATCCCTATACAAGCCGAACTGCCAGAGATACTTGTAGCCAAGTCTTATACGAGCTGTGACAACATCTGTTAGTCTACTGACTTTGTTACTTGCCCCATACACATGTTTTACTTCACACATTTCATTGTGATGAACAATGGACCTACTAGTTCCAGTTTGCACTGTTCTACTTTCTTCAAATCCATTTAGGAGTTCTCGTCTAATGACACTTTTAAGGGACCTATTTGATAACTCAAGATTCCATTCAATACTGTCTTTATTTACTGCAGCCTTAGCAAGGGCGTCAACTTTGTCATGTTCCTGCATGCCAATGTGAGAAGGAATCCACAACATTTTTATATATACCCTCTTGCTAAGTATTCTTACATATCTACGTCTAGCTTCCAAGACAAGCACGTTATTACTTGATTGCAAACTGTTTATTGCTCGTAGTGAGGATAGGGAGTCAGAAATAATTAAGCTGTCTACTTCAGTGTTGTCAATAATTTCGAGTGCTACCAGTATCGCTACCAACTCGGCCTGCATTGTGGACGCCCAGTTACTAATTCGGATATTTCTTTGAATTGTGCTGCCATCGGGATGATAACTGAAATGATATTTATCCTAGACTGATAATAGCCACCATTACATGAATATTACACAAATCGGATACTATGGTACTCCCGTTATTGTAGAGGTTGCTGTGGCAAGTCACTATGATTGAAAAGTTCATCGTGTGTGAAGCATGTTGCAAATCTCTTGGGAGTATTATCTCATGTGTGGTGATGTTCACATTTTTTCTGAGACAATGACACCGCCTCCTTCCCTGAGGAGGCGTTCCAACAATGTTCGGTTCTGTCATGTTCACAGAAAATGGTACCATCCGTTTTCTATGTGCGGCGGCTGAGACGCCGGAGAGAGAAGGTAAACAAGAGAGCGTACAGGACGCCCGCCAAGCTTGGTAGCTACTAGTCATGTAATCATATTAAGTATTAAAGTCAGTAACCAAGTCATGACTTTACATCAACCCTACAACCAAGACTTCCTCAGTAACACACAAACACCACATTGGCGACGAGGATGAACTGTGAACGCAGGTATTTGTTCAGTTTCAAACACAAGGGAGAAGCATGCTGCCTGGAGGAGGAAGAGAAGCTGTGAGCGCCATACCCGATGCTGTATGCTAACCGATGCTGTGTGCTAACCAATGCTGTGTGCTAAACGATGCTGTGTGCTAACCAATGCTGTGTGCTACCCAAGCTGTGTGCTACCCAAGCTGTGCTGAAGAAACTGTGTACTGAGGAATCTGCCGACGTTGTGTACGAAACGACGCATTGATGTGTACAAAACCTGATGTTTTGGTTACGAAATGACGCTTCGTGCTACAAAATTCATCACACTGAACTGACTGCTGTAACAACTGCTGTACCAACTGCTGCACCAACTGCTGTACCAACTGCTGTACCAACTGCTGCTGTACCAACTGCTGTGCCAACTGCTGTGCTGCTGCTGTGAGTAGGAACAACACATGTACACAAGGGCTAGGTAAGAAGTCAGTTGCTGCTATATTGTGCACTGTTGTGAACTTTTGCATTAAAATGCTTGTGTGCTTTGCAAAATTAAAGTAATTACAGTGAATTCTTGACTAACATATACAGTGCAGTAAGTGTTTAATATTCTGAGGAACATTTAAGTGATAAGTTACATTTATTCAGTAAAAATGGCAAATATACCTCAGTTTCCTGCTTTTGATCCTGACTGTGACCAGACAAACCTGTCACAGAGGTGGGTCAAATGGCTTAAAAGGTTTGAAAATTTGTTGATAGTTTCTGACATCAAAAGTGCTGAAAGAAAGCGTGCCTTTCTACTTCATTATGCAGGTGATAGAGTTTGTGACATCTTTGACACACTGAAAGACACTGGTGGTGCCAAAGATTATGACACTGCCAAAGCCAAACTAACAGAGCATTTCAAACCAAGGCAA
Source organism: Procambarus clarkii (assembly GCF_040958095.1). Taxonomy (NCBI): domain Eukaryota; kingdom Metazoa; phylum Arthropoda; class Malacostraca; order Decapoda; family Cambaridae; genus Procambarus; species Procambarus clarkii. The sequence continues at coordinate 9,771,411 of NC_091151.1, forward strand.
AATACTGCAATGGAAATTATGCATTTCAGGAGAGCAAAACAACTCTCCAATGAAACTGTGGATCAATACCACACACGTTTGCAGGGTTTAGCAGCCCATTGTGAGTTTGCTGATGTTGACAAAGAAATCAAACAGCAAATAATTGAATCATGCACATCTACACGTCTTCGTCGAAGAGCTCTAGAACTTGTTGATGATGACAGTTCTCTTACCAAGATACTGGATATGGCTCGTCGAATGGAAGATGCTGCACGTGATGCTCGTGTCATGGAGTGCAGTGCTAATAACGGTTCTGCCACTGTTACTAACAGTGATGAGGTACGTAAGGTTCAGGGAGGACACCGTGATCAAAGAAGATATCATGGCAAACCTAACAGTAAATTTAGCCGAGAACCACGTCACAACTGGGGTCAAGGAACAAGGCTCAAGCAGTCACAACGACCCACATCAGAGGGTGTCAACAATAAATGTTACAATTGTGGAGGAGAATACCCACACCAAGATAATGTTTGTCCTGCTCAAGGTAAGAAGTGCTATGAGTGTGGAAAACTAGGTCATTTTGGTGCTATGTGTCGTTCTGCACTAAAGAAACCACAGTCAATGAATAAAAGCACTGTACGAGGATCAGGTCATAGGGGTCGAGGTGGTAAACACAATATTGCACCTCATAACCAGAATGTTAATAATATACAAGACAACATTTCATTACAACCAGTCTCAGATGACAGTGAATGTGATAATACTTATGGAGTACAAGCAATCACAGAATGGAATGATCTTCCAAACAACCCAGAGACATGTGTATACATTGCTGGTATTTGTCTCAAGGTTCTCATTGACACTGGATCAAACATTGACACCATTGCTGAGTGCCACTATGAGAAATTTAAAAAACATTTCCCAAAGCTTGAGAACTATAATGGCAAAGCCACTGCCTATGCTTCAAAGATAGCCTTGCCAGTGATTGGAACTTTCACTGCAGAGATTAAGTCAAAGAATGCAATGCTCATTACTACATTCCATGTTGTTAGGAATGCAAAGGAGTCTTTACTCAGTTACAAGACTTCAACCAAATTGGGGCTACTTCAGCTTTCTAATGCTGTAGCAGTGGAATCTGCAAACAATGTTGATGGTATTGTTGCTGAATTTTCGGATCGATTTAAATCCATAGGTTGTTATACTGATAGCAAAGTACATCTGCATATCAACCCAGATGTAATTCCAGTTGCCCAACCACATCGCCGACAACCATTCCATACTCGCAAGAAAGTCGATGCCGAACTGGATAGGCTGATGGAACTAGATATCATTGAACCAGTAACAGGCCCAACACCATGGGTAAGCCCAATTGTCACTCCACCAAAGCCGAAGAATCCAGATGAGATACGCATTTGTGTGGACATGCGTGTTCCCAACAAGGCAATAATGCGTGAACGCCATCCTACACCCACTGTAGATGATATGATCTACCGCTTGAATGGTGCAACTGTATTCAGCAAGTTAGATTTAAACAAGGGCTATCATCAGCTTGAACTTGATGATGAAAGTCGCTTCATCACAACGTTTACGACACATCGAGGTCTGTATAGGTACAAGCGCCTGAGTTTTGGTATTAACAGTGCTGCCGAGGTATTCCAGCACATCATCAGCCAGGTATTGCAAGATATACCTAATGCTGACAACATGTCTGATGACATCATTGTTTATGGCCGTACCCAAGCTGAACACGACAAAGCTCTTCGTGCAACATTGCAACGCTTACGAGAAAAGAATTTGACGCTAAGCCGAGCAAAGTGTGAGTTCAATCAACATAAAATTGAATTCTTTGGACATGTACTTAGTGACAAAGGTCTGTCTCCAGATCCTAAGAAAGTTGCAGATATCAAGAATGCTGCACCTCCTTCAACGTCCACTGAAGTACATAGTTTTCTGGGAATGGCAAACTACTGTTCTCGCTTCATTCCAGATTTTGCTACCATTACGAAGCCTCTACGTGAGCTCCTGAAGAAAAATGCATCATGGTACTGGAGCGATATCGAGCAATATGCATTTGATGCCGTGAAAGATGCACTAGTAGAGAATGCGACTGCTGCATACTTTGATCCATCAATGGACACTGAGTTAACGGTGGATGCTAGTCCTGTTGGTTTAGGTGCTGTTTTAGCCCAACACAAACCTGGTCAACCAGATTCCCGAGTAGTAATTGCCTACGCCAGCCGTTCTCTCACAGATGTTGAGCAACGATACAGTCGGACAGAGAAGGAAGCTCTTGCTCTTGTATGGGGCTGTGAACACTTCAATGTGTATCTGCTTGGTGCACCCTTCACCACGATAGTCACTGACCACAAACCGTTGGAGACCATCTTCAATAATCCAAAGTCCAAACCACCAGCTCGCATTGAGAGATGGGCTCTTCGTCTGCAACCATACAACTTTACGGTGAAATACAAGCCGGGTGCAGGCAATCCCGCTGATTACATCAGTCGACATCCTGCAAACAGTTTCACCATCACCAAGCATCAGCAAGTTGCCGAGGAATATGTACACTCTGTAACCTGTGATGCAGTCCCTAAGACTCTTACTCTTGATGAAATCCGTACTGCAACCCTAGAGGACCCAACTCTGCAAGCAACAGTGGATGCATTGACTAAGAAAAAGTTTCCACGCATCCCACCCTCAGGAGTTGACCAAGATGCATTCAAAGCACTTGAACGCATCCAGACAGAATTAAGTGTTACGCAACAACGCGACACTGTGCTGCGAGGTACTCGTATCGTGATTCCAGCTGTTCTCCAGCAACGTGCTCTGAAGCTTGCACATCAAGGACACCAAGGTCTTGTTAGGACGAAACAGCTGCTACGAGAAAAGGTGTGGTTTCCTGGCATTGATCGTCAAGCAAAGGATATGCATGATGCCTGTGTCCCTTGCCAAGCTGCAGTGGATACTTCAAGACCAACACCTCTACAACCTTCACCACTACCTGCTGCACCATGGACGGAAGTATCGATGGACTTCTGTGGACCACTACCAACTGGAGAGTACTTGATGGTAGTCATTGATGATCACTCACGTTATCCAGAAGTAGAAATCATCACTTCCACATCTGCAAAGGCTGTCATCCCGAAACTCGACAAGATCTTTTCAAACTTTGGCATTCCCGAAGTTGTCAAGACGGACAATGGACCGCCATTCAATGGACAAGACTTTGTCAACTTTGCTGAGCATATTGGATTCAAACACCGCCGTGTGATGCCACTACATCCTGAAGCAAATGGAGAAGTTGAGAGATTCATGCAACCTCTCATGAAAGCGGTATGCTGTGCTCATGCCGAAGGACGATCCTGGAAAAAGCTATGTATGCTTTTCTCAGGAACTACCGTGCAACACCACATGGAACACTGGGCAAGTCGCCTGGCGAACTTTTATTTGGACGTCCTATGAGAATCGCACTACCCGTCATGCCAGCCGAGGTAACGGATAAACGTCTCGCTCAGAAGGATGCACTAACCAAGGGCAAAATGAAAATTGCTCATGATCAACGTGCAAAGGAACAGTTCATAAAGGTTGGAGACACTGTTCTCGTTAAAAAGAAAAAAGAGGGAAAGTTAGATATGCCGTATGATACAAAACCATATAAAGTGATTAGTGTAAAAGGAACTATGGTAAAAGCTAGTAATAGAGATCGTAGTATAACACGTAATATGGCTTATTTCAAAGTGATTCCAACTAGTGTAGAAAATGATGAAGTGCAAAGTCGTGCAAAAGAAAAAGAAAAAAATAGTTATAACCCGACAAACAATTCATCAAGGGATGTTATTGCATTTAAGGACTCTCGTCCTAAACGTCATGTTAAACGCCCTACACGATTTGATGATTAATTGTGTTCCTATGTAATGCAAAGTATTTACTTATTGTGCTAAACTAAATTTAATATTGTTTGAATAATGCAGATATCTCATTCAGTATTTTGTAACTTTGTATTACAGTTTCTTTCATGTTTGTTTAACATTGCATATGTATTTTTAACATTGAAATCCTTTGTGGAAAAGATTAAGTTGTTTAAATTCTTTGTGTGCTTAATTAATGTTAAATGTATGCAGTATCTCTTGATATGGTAATAACTTACTTTGTGTCAATAACTTTGCTTTGTGCTACAAGCATGGTAGACATCCTGTATTCATTCTTTTTAAAGAAAAGGAGGGATGTCATGTTCACAGAAAATGGTACCATCCGTTTTCTATGTGCGGCGGCTGAGACGCCGGAGAGAGAAGGTAAACAAGAGAGCGTACAGGACGCCCGCCAAGCTTGGTAGCTACTAGTCATGTAATCATATTAAGTATTAAAGTCAGTAACCAAGTCATGACTTTACATCAACCCTACAACCAAGACTTCCTCAGTAGCACACAAACACCACAGGTTCCAATACTCTGCCAGTTTTCTAAATGTTTTTAACAATAGAAAGGGAGCCTGTGGTGTATGGTATAATTATCTAAGAACCTGTAATAGTGAATACAATTTTATTAAGTTTAAACACTAGAAGGAGTCTTAAAGAATAATTGTGGAAGCTTACGTACGTGTTGTTGTGATGACGTTACAAAAAACTTCCATTATCTTTAACTTTGGGAATTGGTAACTACGTTATGTTAACATGTGTGTTGGATTTCAGACAATTAAATGTTCCCCACGTCCCCCACATATTACTCCTCATCAATGCTCATCATGCGGTAACTCGCTAGTTTTTTCTCATATTTCAACTTCTATTCCATAGTGTATTTTTCTCCTCGTCCCTGGTGTTCCTCACCACCTGTATCTTATTACTCCTATCTATCTCACTCTCAGAGCCTCTCATCTTTCTCTCTTCTCACCACCCCTCTCCCTGCACCTGTCTCCCTCTTCCTCCTGTATGTTTTATTTCTTTCAGATTATCTCTCTTTGTCTCTTGTTTCTAGTCTTTTTCTGTCAGTTCAAACAACAGAAATTGTCTCGCTATCACATATGAACCATTGTGATGGACCCCACGGCCATCCTTTGGGCGGTAGTGGATCCCATACCCATCCTGTGGGCTTTGGTGGACCCTATACTCTGAAGATAAAGTGGACTCTATCTTTATCTTTATATAGGAGGAGGAGTACCTGTCTGTCTCTCTCTATATCCCATCTATAATCTAACTGTCCATCAATTCATCTGTTCCATCCATCCATCTATCTATTCATTTATCCAATTATTTATTTATTCATCTATCCATCCATCTATCTATTCATCTATCCATCCATCTGTCTATCTATTCATCCATCTGTCCATCTAGCCATCAGTCTATCTATCTATTTATCCATCTGTTCATCAATTGTTACAGTGTCCAGATATTTTCCTACTCTCCCGGCTGTGTGAGTCATACTCCCTGCTTTGTAAATGCACAAAATAAGTCCTAGTTTCGTTTTATAACTCTTTAGAGGAGGCAAGATGCCTCAACTAGAAGAAATGTTTATGTTTTAAGTTTAACCAGGGAAGAGGCTTGAAAGTTGCTAATGGTGGCGCACCTCGAGAGGAAGTAGGGTTTTCTCGCTCGAGGAGACCCCCAGAGCATTGTGGGTACAGAGCCAGGTGGTGGTGTATTGGTCGATGGCGAGGGCTTGGCCAGGTAGGCCAATCATGAAGCGCCAGAGTGTGATGTGGTGTGATGTCAGGCGTTCTGCAGTAATGGCAGGAAATCTACCATCACTCGTTACCAGGGTTGAAGCCGAGCAGAAGTGCTGTTCAGAAGTCCCCAGATCTGGAGAGAATTAGGCCTCCGGTGTATGAAATCTCGAGCAGCTCTCGAGTGTCAATGAAGAGGAGCGTCGACTTCTGAGGAAGTACTGTGAGGAGCTGGTCTGTGAGAGATGATCGTCTGAGGTTCAAGGATGGGGAGCTGCAATATTGTAGCAAAAGGCGTAGCTGGGCAGGTTAAGATACAACCCGCAGGCCGTTTCCTACAGCAGAGCTTTGCAGAAGAGACTGGTAGCTGAGTCCTGGTCCGATGTGGGTCCAGTGTGCTGGATATTATTTGAGTGATGATGAAAAAGGGAGAGACCAGTTATAGAAAAGATAGCCTCGTTATTTTTAATTTGTGGGAATCATGGAGTGTTGCCATATTATTATTGACTAATGTGAAGAGTGTTGCCATTTGTTAGTGTGAGCGAGACTTTTACGACCAGTTTCTTTGTAGCCTCATTTGAGTAAACGTAATAAATTTTAACATGGTGACAGTGTCTGACCACGGAGGAAGAATTGAAACAGGAATTTCCTTAAGTACTTTCTTAATACATCTTCAGAAGGAATTCTTCTGAAGATGTATTAATATACGAAAGTACTTAAGGAAATTCCTGTTTCAATTCTTCCTCCGTGGTCTGACACTGTCACATTTATCATCACGTGTTAAGTTTCGTGATTTACACACATTTTACCATAGTATTTATTTACTTCTCTTCATTTATCTATATGTTGTTCTTGAGGTTTTCTGAGCACCATTTACCATTGAACAAGAGCCAGACTGGAAGAGTATAAATACCACTGCACATGAAGAAGTTATATATTTACGGGCTCACTACATGGACATTTTGTTCTGAGTAGCTAAATTTAAAAAACGAAGAAGTTATATGGCCGCAGATGAGGGCAGGTCAGGTTGCCGACCTTGGAGATATATCCTAATGTGGTGGGAACCTGGCCTGGTTATGCCTAAATGTTCGTGTCTGAAGGCACACAAGCAGAAGGACTAGGGTGTGGTCAGCTTACCTTACTCACCACGGGGGTCCAACACTGGGTTCAGTGGGAACTCCACTCCTTGGATAACTAAGGTGCTTCCTCTAGGTGGACTGAGGCACCAAGGGAGGTGAAGTATGAACCAAAGAGAGTGGAGCTCTAGAGTGCGAGTGCAGCGGCATTAAAGGACATACATACCTCCAGTTCTCCAGTGGAACATCAACTCCTCATAAAGCAAAGTATGCGCCTCACTATCCATTTATTTATATGTTCATGTATCTACCCATCCATACATCTATCCATCTACAATCTGTGTCTATCCATCTTCAATCTGTGTTTACATCCTCAATCTATCTGTCTATCCATCCACATCCAATCTTTCAATCTATCCATCCACATCCAATCTTTCAATCCATCCATCTATCCAGCCACCTCTCAATCCATCTCTCCAATCATCTATCAGTCCATCTATCAAAACTATCTATCATCAATATCCATCCATCTGTCTTCCAATCCATCTGTCTTTCAATCCATCCTTCTATATATTTATTCATCCATCCATCTATCTATCAAACTATATATCATCTTTATCCATCCCTCTTTCTTTCTGTCCATCCTTCTTTTTATGTATCCCTCTTTCAATTGTCAATTAATTATGCACTTTTCCCCACATTCAGACACACTGTCAGGAAGCAGCCCGTAGCAGCTGTCTAACTCCCAGGTACTTATTTGCTGCTAGGTGAACAGGTGCATCAAGGTGAATAACTTTGCAATTTTTGTCCCCACCTCAGCCGGGGATCGAACCCGGATGTTTAATTAGGACTATGAATCCCGAGCGCTGTCCATGCAGCCATCAGGCCCCGTATACATGTATGCATGTATGTATGAATGTATATATGTATGTATGTATGTATGTATGTATGTATGTATGTATGTATGTATGTATGTATGTATGTATGTATGTATGTATGTATGTATGTATGTATGTATATATGTATGTATGTATGAATGTATGTATGTATGTATGTATGTATGTATGTATGTATGTATGTATGTATGAATGTATGTATGTATGTATGTATGTATGTATGTATGTATGTATGTATGTATGTATGTATGTATGTATGTATGTATGTATGTATGTATGTATGTATGTATGTACTCACCTAGTTGTGTTTGCGGGGGTTGAGCTCTGGCTCTTTGGTCCCGCCTCTCAACCGTCAATCAACAGGTGTACAGATTCCTGAGCCTATCGAGCTCTATCATATCTACATTTGAAACTGTGTATGGAGTCAGCCTCCACCACATCAACCCCTAATGCATTCCATTTGTCAACCACTCTGACACTAAAAAAGTTCTTTCTACTATCTCTGTGGCTCATTTGGGCACTCAGTTTCCACCTGTGTCCCCTTGTGCGTGTTCCCCTTGTGTTAAATAGACTGTCTTTATCTACCCTATCAATTCCCTTCAGAATCTTGAATGTGGTGATCATGTCCCCCCTAACTCTTCTGTCTTCCAGCGAAGTGAGGTTTAATTCCTGTAGTCTCTCCTCGTAGCTCATACCTCTCAGCTCGGGTACTAGTCTGGTGGCAAACCTTTGAACCTTTTCCAGTTTAGTCTTATCCTTAACTAGATATGGACTCCATGCTGGGGCTGCATACTCCAGGATTGGCCTAACATATGTGGTATACAAAGTTCTGAATGATTCTTTACACAAGTTTCTGAATGCCGTTCGTATGTTGGCCAACCTGGCATATGCCGCTGATGTTATCCGCTTGATATGTGCTGCAGGAGACAGGTCTGGCGTGATATCAACCCCCAAGTCTTTTTCCTTCTCTGACTCCTGAAGAATTTCTTCTCCCAGATGATACCTTGTATCTGGCCTCCAGCTTCCTACACCTATCTTCATTACATTACATTTGGTTGGGTTAAACTCTAACAACCATTTGTTCGACCATTCCTTCAGCTTGTTTAGGTCTTCTTGAAGCCTCAAACAGTCCTCTTCTGTTTTAATCCTTCTCATAATTTTAGCATCGTCCACAAACATTGAGAGAAATGAATCGATACCCTCCGGGAGATCATTTACATATATCAGAAACATGATAGGACCAAGTACAGAGCCCTGTGGGACTCCACTGGTGACTTCACGCCAATCGGAGGTCTCACCCCTCACCGTAACTCTCTGCTTCCTATTGCTTAGATACTCCCTTATCCACTGGAGCACCTTACCAGCTACACCTGCCTGTCTCTCCAGTTATGTACCAGCCTCTTATGCGGTACTGTGTCAAAGGCTTTCCGACAATCCAAGCAAATGCAGTCCGCCCAGCACTCTCTTTCTTGCTTAATCTTTGTCACCTGATCGTAGAATTCTATCAAGCCTGTAAGGCAAGATTTACCCTCCCTGAACCCATGTTGGCGATTTGTCACGAAGTCCCTTCTCTCCAGATGTGTTACCAGGTTTTTTCTCACGATCTTCTTCATCACCTTGCATGGTATACAAGTCAAGGACACTGGCCTGTAGTTCAGTGGCTCTTGCCTGTCGCCCTTTTTGTATATTGGGACCACATTCGCCGTCTTTCATATTTCTGGTAGGTCTCCCATCTCCAGCGACTTACTATACACTATTGGAGAGTGACAAGCAAAGTGCCTCTACACACTCTTTCAGTACCCATGGCGAGATCCCATCTGGACCAACAACCTTTCTAACATCCAGATCCAGCAGGTGTCTCTTGACCTCCTCTCTCGTAATTTCAAACTCTTCCAAGGCCGTCTGGTTTACCTCCCTTTCTCCTAGCACAGTGACCTCACCTTGTTCTGTTGTGAAGACCTCTTGGAACCTCTTGTTGAGTTCTTCACACACCTCTCTGTCATTCTCCGTATACCTGTCCTCGCCTGTTCGAAGTTTCAATACCTGTTCTTTCACTGTTGTTTTCCTTCTGATGTGACTGTGGAGTAGCTTTGGTTCGGTCTTGGCTTTGTTTGCAATATCATTTTCAAAACTTTTCTCTGCTTCTCTTCTCACCCTGACATACTCATTCCTGGTTCTCTGGTATCTCTCTCTGCTTTCTGGTGTTCTGTTATTCCGGAAGTTCCTCCACACCCTTTTGTTCAGTTTCTTCGCTTCCATACATGCCCTATTATACCATGGATTCTTCTGTTGCTTCTCGGATTTTTCCCTTTGGACCGGGATGAACCTGTTTACTGCCTCCTGACACTTATGGGTAACATAGTCCATCATACCCTGTACAGACTTATCTCTGAGGTCTGTGTCCCAAGGTATTTCACTTAGGAAACTTCTCATCTGTTCATAATTCCCCTTTCGGTATGCCAGCCTTTTGATTCCTAGTTCTTTTTGGGGGGAGATAAGTCCTAGCTCTACCAGGTACTCAAAGTTCAATACACTGTGGTCACTCATTCCCAAGGGCGCTTCCATCTTAACTTCCCTGATATCCCACTCATTTAGGGTAAATATCAAATCAAGCATTGCTGGTTCATCTTCTCCTCTCATTCTTGTTGGTTATTTGATGTGCTGGCTTAGAAAGTTTCTTGTTGCCACGTCCAGCAGCTTAGCTCTCCATGTTTCTGGTCCTCCATGCGGGTCTCTGTTCTTCCAATCTATCTTCCCATGGTTGAAGTCTCCTATAATTAGTAGTCCAGATCCATTCCTGCTAGCAACAGAAGCTGCTCTTTCTATTATGTTAATGGTGGCCATGTTGTTTCTATCATATTCCTGTCTAGGTCTTCTGTCATTTGGTGGTGGATTATATATGACTACGACTATAATTTTTTTCCCTCCATTTGTTACAGTACCTGCTATGTAGTCACTGAAACCTTCACAGCCCTGAATATCCATCTCCTCAAAATCCCAGCCTTTTCTTACCAGCAGAGCTACACCACCCCCACCTCGTCCTTCCCTCACTTTCCTTATAACATAATAGTCCTGTGGGAACACTGCATTTGTTATCGTTTTCGTGATCTTTGTTTCTGTGAGGGCTATTATGTCTAGGTGTTCCTCTAGTACCAGTTCTCCAAGCTCATTTGCTTTATTTGTAATTCCATCTATGTTAGTGTACATCGCTTTGAGGCTCACTTTCTTCTGTCCCTTCTCAAATCGCCTCCTTGGTGAGTGTTCTGCTGGTGGGAGAAGCTGTTCCATGGGTGTGAGGACCTGTGAGGTGGATAACAGGGTCTCAGAGGATACTGGGATGAGGGGCTGTGATCCAGTGAAGGGGGAGGGATAGGGAGGGTATGGGGTGAAAGGGGAGGGAGGACGGGAAGGAAAGGGGGGAGGGAGGACTCGGGAGGGTATGGGGTGAAAGGGGAGGGAGGACGGGAAGGAAATGGGGGGAGGGAAGACACGGGAGGAGGGGAGGGGTAGAAAGGTGGGGGGAGGGAGATTTGGCTGAACATTTGAGTGGGGGCAGGGAGGGTTTGGGGTAGGGGGATTTTCTATGCAGAGGAGGGAGGCGGGGTTGTCCTCCCTTCTGGTGTTACTGGGTAGCTGGCTGTGGGTTCCCCCCTCGCCTCTGGGGGTGTTGTGTTGGGAGCTGTGACTTCCTGGTTTTCCCCTCTCTCCCTGCTCCTCTTCCTTGCTTCTGCCGCCAGGGCTCTCTCCTCCCTTGTCATGTCTCTCTGGAGGAATACATTTTTTAATTTTCCCACGTTTTTCAGGGAGCTCTTCCTTGATAGGATCTTCTCCTTTGTGCTCTCGTTTGCAAACACTATCTTTATCATTCGATCTCGGTCTTTGTTGTACCAGCCTAGCCTGAAAACCTTCTCAATGCTATGCTCAGTCCCTTCCATGTCTAGTGCCTTTAGTACTCCATTCACTGCTGCTTTGTCCTTGTCATTCCACTCTGTCCTATTAGAGCCTTCCTGCTCTTTGATACCCACAGCAACCACTGATCTGTTCCTTTCCAGCAGTTGGCTAGTGGAGCGTGCCGCCTCCTGTGAGGTGGCTGCTTTCATGGCCACCTCCATCACTGCAGTCATTACTTCAGAGTTATTTTTTTTAGTATTTCCGCAAATGTTGTTTTTATTTTGGCATTCTCATCCAAAAAACTATTACCACCTTCTCCCTGGATGGTTTTCTGATTCTCAGCCTCGATACCATTCTCTTTGAGGGCTCTAATCTCCTCCTTTGCTGCGGTCAGCTCTCTTTTCAGGTTGCTTATTTCATTCTTCGTTTCCTGCATCATTTCTTGCATCTCACTCTTGATGTCCTCCAGAAACTGGGCGAACATTTCCTTCATTTCGTCACCTTGGCTCTTCCCTGTTCCCCTGGTACCTCTGGCTGCCATGCTTGACCCTGTTCCTATAGTTGTGCCGTGATAGGATTTGTCAGGAGGGCAGAGCGGGATGGGGAAGGGAGAGAGAGAGAGAGAGGAAGAGAGAGAGAAAAAGAGAGAGAGAAAGGGAGTGATAAAGGGAGAGATAAATGGGTGGGTGGGGGGATCCGACCCTTCCACTGAAGTGAGAAGAAAGTAGAAGGGGAGGGTGGCAGGAGATGGAGAGAGAGGCGGGAGGGAGAGAGGGAGAGAGAGGAGAGGGAGAGAGATTGAGAGGGAGAGAGCGGGTGAGGGAGAGAGGGGGGAGGTGTGTGTGTGTGTGTGTGTGTGTGGGCAGAGAGGGAGGGGGAAGGAAAGAGAGGGAGGGAGAGGGAGAGAGAGGGAGAGGGAGAGAGAGGGAGAGAGAGAGAGAGAGAGAGAGAGAGAGAGAGAGAGAGAGAGAGAGAGAGAGAGAGAGAGAGAGAGAGAGAGAGAGAGAGAGAGAGAGAGAGAGAGAGAGAGAGAGAGAGAGAGAGAGAGAGAGAGAGAGAGAGAGAGAGAGAGAGCAGGAGAGAGATAGTGGGAGAGAGAGAGAGTGGGAGAGATAGAGAGTGGGAGAGAGAGTGAGTGGGAGAGAGGGAGTGGGAGAGGGAGAGAGGGGGAGAGAGTGGGGAGGGGAAGAGTGTGTGTATGGGCGATGCGGGGGACTGGGGGTGGGGGGGGGCGGAGATGGCGACCAGGTCAGGTCAGGTCAGATGGGGGGGTCAAGAGGGGGGTGGGATAGTAAGGTCCTGATCCTAGGTGTTAATGCCTTTTCCCCTGACTGAACGATTGTGTACTCACCTAGTTGTACTCACCTAGTTGTGTTTGCGGGGGTTGAGCTCTGGCTCTTTGGTCCCGCCTCTCAACCGTCAATCAACAGGTGTACAGATTCATGAGCCTATCGGGCTCTGTCATATCTACACTTGAAACTGTGTATGGAGTCAGCCTCCACCACATCACTTCCTAATGCATTCCATTTGTCAACCACTCTGACACTAAAAAAGTTCTTTCTAATATCTCTGTGGCTCATTTGGGCACTCAGTTTCCACCTGTGTCCCCTTGTGCGTGTTCCCCTTGTGTTAAATAGACTGTCTTTATCTACCCTATCAATCCCCTTCAGAATCTTGAATGTGGTGATCATGTCCCCCCTAACTCTTCTGTCTTCCAGCGAAGTGAGGTTTAATTCCCGTAGTCTCTCCTCGTAGCTCATACCTCTCAGCTGGGGTACTAGTCTGGTGGCAAACCTTTGAACCTTTTCCAGTTTAGTCTTATCCTTGACTAGATATGGACTCCATGCTGGGGCTGCATACTCCAGGATTGGCCTGACATATGTGGTATACAAAGTTCTGAATGATTCTTTACACAAGTTTCTGAATGCCGTTCGTATGTTGGCCAGCCTGGCATATGCCGCTGATGTTATCCGCTTGATATGTGCTGCAGGAGACAGGTCTGGCGTGATATCAACCCCCAAGTCTTTTTCCTTCTCTGACTCCTGAAGAATTTCCTCTCCCAGATGATACCTTGTATCTGGCCTCCAGCTCCCTACACCTATCTTCATTACATTACATTTGGTTGGGTTAAACTCTAACAACCATTTGTTCGACCATTCCTTCAGCTTGTCTAGGTCTTCTTGAAGCCTCAAACAGTCCTCTTCTGTTTTAATCCTTCTCATAATTTTAGCATCGTCCGCAAACATTGAGAGAAATGAATCGATACCCTCCGGGAGATCATTTACATATATCAGAAACAAGATAGGACCGAGTACAGAGCCCTGTGGGACTCCACTGGTGACTTCACGCCAATCGGAGGTCTCACCCCTCACCGTAACTCTCTGCTTCCTATTGCTTAGATACTCCCTTATCCACTGGAGCACCTTACCAGCTACACCTGCCTGTCTCTCCAGCTTATGTACCAGCCTCTTATGCGGTACTGTGTCAAAGGCTTTCCGACAATCCATGAAAATGCAGTCCGCCCAGCCCTCTCTTTCTTGCTTAATCTGTGTCACCTGATCGTAGAATTCTATCAAGCCTGTAAGGCAAGATTTACCCTCCCTGAATCCATGTTGGCGATTTGTCACGAAGTCCCTTCTCTCCAGATGTGTTACCAGGTTTTTTCTCACGATCTTCTCCATCACCTTGCATGGTATACAAGTCAAGGACACTGGCCTGTAGTTCAGTGCCTCTTGTCTGTCGCCCTTTTTGTATATTGGGACCACATTCGCCGTCTTCCATATTTCTGGTAGGTCTCCCGTCTCTAGTGACTTACTATACACTATGGAGAGTGGCAGGCAAAGTGCCTCTGCACACTCTTTCAGTACCCATGGTGAGATCCCATCTGGACCAACAGCCTTTCTAACATCCAAATCCAGCAGGTGTCTCTTGACCTCCTCTCTCGTAATTTCGAACTCCTCCAAGGCCGCCTGGTTTACCTCCCTTTTTCCTAGCACAGTGACCTCACCCTGTTCTATTGTGAAGACCTCCTGGAACCTCTTGTTGAGTTCCTCACACACCTCTCTGTCATTCTCTGTATACCTGTCCTCGCCTGTTCGAAGTTTCAATACCTGTTCTTTCACTGTTGTTTTCCTTCTGATGTGACTGTGGAGTAGCTTTGGTTCGGTCTTGGCTTTGTTTGCTATATCATTTTCAAAATTTTTCCTGCTTCTCTTCTCACCCTGACGTACTCATTCCTGGTTCTCTGGTATCTCTCTCTGCTTTCTGGTGTTCTGTTATTCCGGAAGTTCCTCCACGCCTTTTTGTTCAGTTTCTTCGCTTCCATACATGCCCTATTATACCATGGATTCTTTTGTTGCTTCTCGGATTTTTCCCTTTGGGCCGGGATGAACCTGTTTACTGCCTCCTGACACTTTTGGGTAACATAGTCCATCATACCCTGTACAGACTTGTCTCTGAGGTCTGTGTCCCAAGGTATTTCACTTAGGAAACTTCTCATCTGTTCATAATTCCCCTTTCGGTATGCCAGCCTTTTGATTCCTAGTTCTTTTTGGGGGGAGATAAGTCCTAGCTCTACCAGGTACTCAAAGTTCAATACACTGTGGTCACTCATTCCCAAAGGCGCTTCCATCTTAACTTCCCTTATATCCCATTCATTTAGGGTAAATATCAAATCAAGCATTGCTGGTTCATCTTCTCCTCTCATTCTTGTTGGTTCTTTGGTGTGCTGGCTTAGAAAGTTTCTTGTTGCCACGTCCAGCAGCTTGGCTCTCCATGTTTCTGGTCCTCCATGCGGGTCTCTGTTCTTCCAATCTATCTTCCCATGGTTGAAGTCTCCCATAATTAGTAGTCCAGATCCATTCCTGCTAGCATCAGAAGCTGCTCTTTCTATTATGTTAATGGTGGCCATGTTGTTTCTATCATATTCCTGTCTAGGTCTTCTGTCATTTGGTGGTGGATTATATATGACTGTGGACTATAATTTTTTTCCCTCCATTTGTTACAGTACCTGCTATGTAGTCACTGAAACCTTCGCAGCCCTGAATATCCATCTCCTCAAAATCCCAGCCTTGTCTTACCAGCAGAGCTACACCACCCCCACCTCTTCCTTCCCTCTCTTTCCTCATAACATAATAGTCGTGTGGGAACACTGCATTTGTTATCGTTTTCGTGATCTTTGTTTCTGTGAGGGCTATTATGTCTGGGTTTTCCTCTAGTACCAGTTCTCCAAGCTCATTTGCTTTATTTGTAATTCCATCTATGTTTGTGTGTGTGTGTGTGTGTGTGTGTGTGTGTGTGTGTGTGTGTGTGTGTGTGTGTGTGTGTGTGTGTGTGTGTGTGTGTGTGTGTGTGCATGTGTGCGTGTGTGTGTGTGTCTGTTTTAGCGTGTGCACACTTGTGTGCGTGTATACGTACGTGGGCGGGCGTGCTTGTATGTGTCAAGATATCCCTTATGCGTTACCTCTGCCTAAATGAGCCACCCTGAGATTTTCAAATATATATGATATTCTGAACAAGAATTTGATAATATTTTACCTCAATCTGTACACCTGATTAATTGACCAGAGAGGGGGGTACATACCAGACTCCTCCCGCTCACACAACCAGATGAGTAAGGACGATGTATGATGACAATGGTTATCCGTCGTTGTCTCCCACTAGGTGATTCACTAGGTGCTGGTAGATTGATGAGGTCGGTTCTTCTCTGTCTACACAAAGCTCTGGAGTCAGTCACTGTATCGTTGTGTGACAGTTCACTAATTCACTGTACCACTGATCACAGTCACCAGTCAACAGCACAATCAGGTAGTTCCACGGCGGGGCATCCCACCCGGTCAGGTCGCACACCTACATGCACCAGTGGTGCTACTAGCTCCACATTGGTTTCTTCGCCAAATCTTCGCACTATCGCTAGCGATATGTCTATGCTATGTTGCACCCTGCTAGCTACACACTGCGAGAGGCCAAATACTATGATCTAGCCTCTATACTTCTTCAATGTCCCGAGAAATTGACGAATTTCCGCGGACCTCACTAATCGTGTGTGTCTCCTACCGTCTCCTGTGTGTGTGTATGCATGTCTGTCTGTCAGTCCGTATGTATGTATGTATGTATATATGTATGTATGTATGTATGTATGTATGTATGTATGTATGTATGTATGTATGTATGTATGTATGTATGTATGTATGTATGTATGTATGCATGTATGTATGTATGCATGTATGTATGTATTGTTATGAACCCCATATAGCCTCTTACCTGGTTGAAGGTGTTTTGAGAGTTCTTCTACACCCTAAGCCCGGCCCGAGGCCAGGCTTGACTTGTGAGAGTTTGGTCCACCAGGCTGTTGCTTAGAGCGGCCCACAAGCCCAAATATTCCCCACAGCCCGGTTGGGTTCGGCACTCCTTGGAGGAAACACTCTAGTTTCCTCCTCGAAGATGTCCAAGGTTGAAAAAACTCCCCAGACACCAAGCAGAACGCTTTGAAGGAGACCAACGTCGTTTATGCCTTTAAATGCCCACTTGGGGACTGTAAGCACCAAAGAACTCAGTATATAGGCAAGACAACAACGTCTCTTTCTAGGCGTCTAACAATGCATAAGCAACAGGGATCCATCAAGGAAGACAAATCTTTTCTCACAACGAGACCATCACCAGAGAAATCTTAACAAACAACACAGAAATCATCGATAGGTACAGCGATAGCAGGCGGCTTGACATCAGTGAGGCACTACACATCAAAAAGTCAACACCAGCAATCAACAGCCAATTAATGCACAACTATATTCTACCTACTTCAAAACCCCGAACCAATATGGAAGCAGCAAGGGGAAGTATGCTCCAATAGGCCTTATGCAATTCCATTCATATGTTCACTTATTCAAGTTATACCCATTGTTTCGTGTTCTGTCTTGTGTTTGTCACCTCACCCAAAACTTTTATACCATATCACCTCATCCAATAGAGTATAAGTACGAAGAATTTGTGTGTAAATTACGTCTTTGAAAATGTAATACGAATTACGAAACACGTTCAAGCGTCAGATAATTAAAAAATGAATTTCGGAGAATTGATATTATTATTACCACTGACAGTGAAGAAAAACATAAGAAATATTGAGAAAAATCGTGCTAGAGTGATTAATCTTACCTTTTCGGCTATATTCAACAACATATGTTTACTAGAAAGACTGCTACCAAAATATACTTTTATACGATATGTATATATATATATATATATTAGTATATTTTGGTAGCAGTCTTTCCTGTAGACATATATTATTAAATATGACCGAAAAAGTAAGATTAATAATTTTAACACGAATTTTCTCAATCTTTCGTACATTTCTTTTCACTGTTGGAGGTAAATCAAAAATCAATTCTCCAAAAATCATTTTTATTTCTAGTCTGACGCGACACGAGCGCGTTTCGTAAAACTTATTACATTTTCAAAGACTTTAGTTCACAAATACACAACTGAATAGAACTTACGCATCTCCGATTTTATATCTACATTTGAGTGAGGTGGAAGGGGTGATGTGGCATTAACACAAGACAGAACAAGATGTGGCATTAATAGGGTATTAATTTCATCAACACAAGACAGAACAAGAGTATTAATAGGGTATTAATTTCATCAACACAAGACACAACACGAAACAATGGATATTGAATAGAAGTGTTTGTAGAAAGCCTATTGGTCCACATTTCTTGATGCTTCTATATTGGAGCGGAGTCTTGAGGTGGGTAGAATATAGTTGTGCAATAATTGGCTGTTGATTGCTGGTGTTGACTTCTTGATGTGTAGTACCTCGCAAACGTCAAGCCGCCTGCTATCGCTGTATCTATCGATGATTTCTGTGTTGTTTACTAGGATTTCTCTGGCGATGGTTTGGTTGTGGGAAGAGATTATATGTTCCTTAATGGAGCCCTGTTGCTTATGCATCGTTAAACGCCTAGAAAGGGATGTTGTTGTCTTGCCTATATAATGGGTTTTTTGGAGCTTACAGTCCCCAAGAGGGCATTTGAAGGCATAGAAGACGTTAGTCTCTTTTAAAGCGTTCTGTTTTGTGTCTGGAGAGTTTCTCATGAGTAGGCTGGCCGTTTTTCTGGTTTTATAGTAAATCGTCAGTTGTATCCTCTGATTTTTGTCTGTAGGGATAACGTTTCTATTAACAATATCTTTCAGGACCCTTTCCTCCGTTTTATGAGCTGTGGAAAAGAAGTTCCTGTAAAATAGTCTAATAGGGGGTATAGGTGTTGTGTTAGCTGTCTCTTCAGAGGTTGCATCGCGTTTCACTTTCCTTCTTATGATGTCTTCGACGAAACCATTGGAGAAGCCGTTGTTGACTAGGACCTGCCTTACCCTACAGAGTTCTTCGTCGACTTGCTTCCATTCTGAGCTGTGGCTGAGAGCACGGTCGACATATGCGTTAACAACACTCCTCTTGTACCTGTCTGGGCAGTCGCTGTTGGCATTTAGGCACATTCCTATGTTCGTTTCCTTAGTGAAGACTGCAGTGTGGAAACCTCCGCTCTTTTCCATGACTGTTACATCTAGAAAGGGCAGCTTCCCATCCTTTTCCATCTCGTAAGTGAAACGCAGCACGGAACTCTGCTCAAATGCCTCCTTCAGCTCCTGCAGATGTCTGACATCAGGTACCTGTGTAAAAATGTCGTCAACATACCTGCAGTATATGGCCGGTTTCAAGTTCATGTCGACTAAGACTTTTTGCTCGATGGTACCCATGTAGAAGTTTGCAAACAGTTTAAGTTTGCAAGTTTGCTTTAAAAGAGACTAACGTCGTCTATGCCTTCAAATGCCCTCTTAGGGACTGTAAGCTCCAAAAAACCCAGTATATAGGCAAGACAACAACATCTCTTTCTAGGCGTTTAACGATGCATAAGCAACAGGGCTCCATTAAGGAACATATAATCTCTTCCCACAACCAAACCATCGCCAGAGAAATCCAAGTAAACAACACAGAAGTCATCGATAGATACAGCGATAGCAGGCGGCTTGACGTTTGCGAGGCACTACACATCAAGAAGTCAACACCAGCTATCAACAGCCAATTAATGCACAACTATATTCTACCCACCTCAAGACTCCGCTCCAATATAGAAGCATCAAGAAATATGGACCAATAGGCTTTCTACAAACACTTCTATTCAATACCCATTGTTTCGTGTTCTGTCTTGTGTTGATGAAATTAATACCCTATTAATGCCACCTCTTGTTCTGTCTTGTGTTGATGAAATTAATACCCTATTAATGCCACCTCACCCCATCCACCTCACTCAAATGTAGATATAAAATCGGAGATGCGTAAGTTCTATTCAGTTGTGTATTGGTAAACTAAAGTCTTTGAAAATGTAATAAGTTTTACGAAACACGCTCGTGTCGCGTCAGACTAGAAATAAAAAATGAATTTTGGAGAATTGATTTTTTATTTACCTCCAACAGTGAAAAGAAATGTACGAAAGATTGAGAAAATTCGTGTTAGAATTATTAATCATACTTTTTCGGTCATATTTAATAATATATATATATATATATATATATATATATATATATATATATATATATATATATATATATATATATATATACTGCCCGACTTAGAGCTGTAGCAGCTCCCCATGCAGGTGATTTCCTATTAGCATCCCCAATGTCAGCAACCGACACCCGTCTCACACCGCAGGCCCTCCGAATTGCCGTGGCTCTCCGCCTAGCTGCCCCAATCCACACCGAATACAGGTGTATTTGCGGCGAGGCAGAGGCCGACAGATATGGACAGCATGGCCTTCTTTGCCAAAGGACGGGAGGATGGCATGCAAGACACGGCGAGGTTAATGACATTATTAAGAGTAGCCTTACAACAGCCGATTGTCCAGCAGAGAGAGAGCCCCGTTACCTAATGTCCCGCAACTCTGATGAGCCTGTCGGTCGCCCAGATGGAATTACGGTGAACCCCTGGAAGAATGGTAGACAGTTGGTGTGGGACTACACTTGCGTTTCAACTTTAGCCAATACCTATGTTGACTTCAGTGCTACACAAGCAGGAGGAGCTGCCAATCTCCGGGAAGCGGCCAAGTCACGTAAATACAGAGACCTTGAGCACCACTACAATTTTGTCTCCATCGCCTCAGAGACACTTGGTGCCTGGGGTAAAAGTGCTGCTAGCTTTTTGAAGGAGTTGGGGTCTAAGCTAATCGAAACAACTAGAGACCCTAGAGCTGCCAGTTTTCTTTTTCAGCGCCTTAGTGTGGCCATCCAGAGAGGAAATGCTCACTGCATCCACGGTTCCTGCCCGCCATCTGAGGAGCTGTAGGAGCTTTTCAACTTGTGACAAGCAGCCTTGTACCCTGCATGTAATCAATATTGTAACTTTTTTTGTGTAATGACATTTTCAAATAAAGTTAGATAAATATACACACTTAACAAAAGAATAGGGGTGGTAGAAGAAGAAAATATCAAAGTGTTCAGTGAGGATCCACAAGGTCTTCTCTGAGTACTCTTTATTTTCTTCTCCGAGGCTATGGGTCCCTACACTTGCACCAGAGGTGGTACCCCTTCTAGGTTTAAAAAAAAAGAAAAAAAAAATATATATATATATATATGTCGTACCTAGTAGCCAGAACGAGCAAACACAACTGGTATGTTGAATGAGGTGACCAAATCACCCCAAAGAATGAGGTGATTTGATAAAATGCTATGCCCAAGATTACCATCCGAGTGCCGGCGGGGAAGTGGTTCAAATAGCCTCGGCTATCACTTCCTTTTGTCCGGTCGTGATGGTCAAGCGGATTAAGGCGTCCCTGTACATACCAGTTGTGTTTGCTCCTGGGAGTATGGGTTCGAGTCACTTCTGGGGTGTGAGTTTTCAGTTGTATATAGTCCTGGGGACCATTCAGGCTTGTTTGCATTTGTGTTCCTCACGTGTGCCCCAAAGAATGAGGTGATTTGATAAAATGCTATGCCCAAGATTACCATCCGAGTGCCGGCGGGGAAGTGGTTCAAATAGCCTCGGCTATCACTTCCTTTTGTCCGGTCGTGATGGTCAAGCGGATTAAGGCGTCCCTGTACATACCAGTTGTGTTTGCTCCTGGGAGTATGGGTTCGAGTCACTTCTGGGGTGTGAGTTTTCAGTTGTATATAGTCCTGGGGACCATTCAGGCTTGTTTGCATTTGTGTTCCTCACGTGTGTCCCAAAGAATGAGGTGATTTGATAAAATGCTATGCCCAAGATTACCATCCGAGTGCCGGCGGGGAAGTGGTTCAAATAGCCTCGGCTATCACTTCCTTTTGTCCGGTCGTGATGGTCAAGCGGATTAAGGCGTCCCTGTACATACCAGTTGTGTTTGCTCCTGGGAGTATGGGTTCGAGTCACTTCTGGGGTGTGAGTTTTCAGTTGTATATAGTCCTGGGGACCATTCAGGCTTGTTTGCATTTGTGTTCCTCACGTGTGCCCCAAAGAATGAGGTGATTTGATAAAATGCTATGCCCAAGATTACCATCCGAGTGCCGGCGGGGAAGTGGTTCAAATAGCCTCGGCTATCACTTCCTTTTGTCCGGTCGTGATGGTCAAGCGGATTAAGGCGTCCCTGTACATACCAGTTGTGTTTGCTCCTGGGAGTATGGGTTCGAGTCACTTCTGGGGTGTGAGTTTTCAGTTGTATATAGTCCTGGGGACCATTCAGGCTTGTTTGCATTTGTGTTCCTCACGTGTGCCCCAAAGAATGAGGTGATTTGATAAAATGCTATGCCCAAGATTACCATCCGAGTGCCGGCGGGGAAGTGGTTCAAATAGCCTCGGCTATCACTTCCTTTTGTCCGGTCGTGATGGTCAAGCGGATTAAGGCGTCCCTGTACATACCAGTTGTGTTTGCTCCTGGGAGTATGGGTTCGAGTCACTTCTGGGGTGTGAGTTTTCAGTTGTATATAGTCCTGGGGACCATTCAGGCTTGTTTGCATTTGTGTTCCTCACGTGTGCCCCAAAGAATGAGGTGATTTGATAAAATGCTATGCCCAAGATTACCATCCGAGTGCCGGCGGGGAAGTGGTTCAAATAGCCTCGGCTATCACTTCCTTTTGTCCGGTCGTGATGGTCAAGCGGATTAAGGCGTCCCTGTACATACCAGTTGTGTTTGCTCCTGGGAGTATGGGTTCGAGTCACTTCTGGGGTGTGAGTTTTCAGTTGTATATAGTCCTGGGGACCATTCAGGCTTGTTTGCATTTGTGTTCCTCACGTGTGCCCCAAAGAATGAGGTGATTTGATAAAATGCTATGCCCAAGATTACCATCCGAGTGCCGGCGGGGAAGTGGTTCAAATAGCCTCGGCTATCACTTCCTTTTGTCCGGTCGTGATGGTCAAGCGGATTAAGGCGTCCCTGTACATACCAGTTGTGTTTGCTCCTGGGAGTATGGGTTCGAGTCACTTCTGGGGTGTGAGTTTTCAGTTGTATATAGTCCTGGGGACCATTCAGGCTTGTTTGCATTTGTGTTCCTCACGTGTGCCCCAAAGAATGAGGTGATTTGATAAAATGCTATGCCCAAGATTACCATCCGAGTGCCGGCGGGGAAGTGGTTCAAATAGCCTCGGCTATCACTTCCTTTTGTCCGGTCGTGATGGTCAAGCGGATTAAGGCGTCCCTGTACATACCAGTTGTGTTTGCTCCTGGGAGTATGGGTTCGAGTCACTTCTGGGGTGTGAGTTTTCAGTTGTATATAGTCCTGGGGACCATTCAGGCTTGTTTGCATTTGTGTTCCTCACGTGTGCCCCAAAGAATGAGGTGATTTGATAAAATGCTATGCCCAAGATTACCATCCGAGTGCCGGCGGGGAAGTGGTTCAAATAGCCTCGGCTATCACTTCCTTTTGTCCGGTCGTGATGGTCAAGCGGATTAAGGCGTCCCTGTACATACCAGTTGTGTTTGCTCCTGGGAGTATGGGTTCGAGTCACTTCTGGGGTGTGAGTTTTCAGTTATATATATATATATATATATATATATATATATATATATATGTCGTACCTAGTAGCCAGAATGCACTTCTCAGCCTACTATGCAAGGCCCAATTTGCCTAATAAGCCAAGTTTTCATGAATTAATTGTTTTTCGACTACCTAACCTAACCCAACCTAACTTTTTCCGCTACCTAACCTAACCTAACCTATAAAGATAGGTTAGGTTAGGTTAGGTAGGGTTGGTTCGGTTCGGTCATATGTCTACGTTAATTTTAACTCCAATAAAAAAAAATGACCTCATACATAATGAAATAGGTAGCTTTGTCATTTCATTAGAAAAAAATAGAGAAAATATATTAATTCAGGAAATTTGGCTTATTAGGCAAATCGGGCCTTGCATAGTAAGCCGAGAAGTGCATTCTGGCTACTAGGTACGACACACACACACACACATATATATATATATATATATATATATATATATATATATATATATATATATATATATATATATATATATATATATATATTCTAATATATATATATATATATATATATATATATATATATATATATATATATATATATATATATATATATATATATATATATATATATATATATTAGTATATTTTGGTAGCAGTCTTTCCTGTAGACATATATTATTAAATATGACCGAAAAAGTAAGATTAATAATTCTAACACGAATTTTCTCAATCTTTCGTACATTTCTTTTCACTGTTGGAGGTAATTCAAAAATCAATTCTCCAAAATTCATTTTTATTTCTAGTCTGACGCGACACTTGAGCGAGTTTCGTAAAACTTATTACATTTTCAAAGACTTTAGTTAACACAAACACAACTGAATAGAACTTACACATCTCCGATTTTGTTTATATCTACATTTGAGTGAGGTGGATGGGGTGAGGTGGTATTTAATAAGGTATTAATTTCATCAACACAAGCCAGAACATGAAACAATGGGTATTGAAAAGAAGTGATTGTAGAAAGCCTATTGGTCCATATTTCTTGATGCTTCTATATTGGAGCGGAGTCTTGAGGTGGGTAGAATATAGTTGTGCATTAATTGGCTGTTGATTGCTGGTGTTGACTTCTTGATGTGTAATGCCTCGCAAACGTCAAGCCGCCTGCTATCGCTGTATCTATCGATGATTTCTGTGTTGTTTACTAGGATTTCTCTGGCGATGCTTTGGTTTTGGGAAGAGATTATATGTTCCTTAATGGAGCCCTGTTGCTTATGCATCGTTAAACGCCTAGAAAGAGATGTTGTTGTCTTGCCTATATACTGTTTTTTTTGGAGCTTACAGTCCCCAAGAGGGCATTTGAAGGCATAGACGACGTTAGTCTCTTTTAAAGCGTTCTGTTTTGTGTCTGGAGAGTTTCCCATGAGTAGGCTGGCCGTTTTTCTGGTTTTATAGTAAATCGTCAGTTGTATCCTCTGATTTTTGTCTGTAGGGATAACGTTTCTATTAACAATATCTTTCAGGACCCTTTCCTCCGTTTTATGAGCTGTGGAAAAGAAGTTCCTGTAAAATTGTCTAATAGGGGGTATAGGTGTTGTGTTAGTTGTCTCTTCAGAGGTTGCAAGGCGTTTCACTTTCCTTCTTATGATGTCTTCGACGAAACCATTGGAGAAGCCGTTGTTGACTAGGACCTGCCTTACCCTACAGAGTTCTTCGTCGACTTCCTTCCATTCTGAGCTGTGGCTGAGAGCACGGTCGACATATGCGTTAACAACACTCCTCTTGTACCTGTCTGGGCAGTCGCTGTTGGGATTTAGGCACATTCCTATGCTCGTTTCCTTAGTGTAGACTGCAGTGTGGAAACCTCCGCTCTTTTCCATGACTGTTACATCTAGAAAGGGCAGCTTCCCATCCTTTTCCATCTCGTAAGTGAAACGCAGCACGGAACTCTGCTCAAATGCCTCCTTCAGCTCCTGCAGATGTCTGACATCAGGTACCTGTGTAAAAATGTCGTCAACATACCTGCAGTATATGGCCGGTTTCAAGTTCATGTCGACTAAGACTTTTTGCTCGATGGTACCCATGTAGAAGTTTGCAAACAGGACACCTAAGGGAGAACCCATGGCGAACCCATCTACTTGCTTATACATGTGCCCATCCGGGCTCAAGAAGGGTGCCTCTTTAGTACAAGCTTGGAGTAGTTTCCTCAGAATATTTTCTGGTATGTCAAGAGGAGTACAGGCTGGATCACGATACACTCTGTCAGCTATCATCCCGATTGTCTCGTCCACAGGTACGTTGGTAAACAGCGATCCTACGTCCAACGAGGCTCTTATCCCTGTGGCCCGTGTGCCCCGCAGTAAGTCAACAAATTCCTTTGGAGACTTCAGGCTGAAGGTGCAAGGAACATAAAGAGTCAGCAGGCCGTTGAGTCGCTTCGCCAGTCTGTACGTGGGTGTGGGTATCTGGCTAATGATTGGCCGAAGTGGGTTTCCAGGCTTGTGTGTCCTGACATTTCCATACGCATATCCAGGTTTATATTCCCCAATTATCTTTGGCAGGTAGAGTCCGGATTTCTTGGCGTTCACAGTTTCGATCAGTTTGTTGACCTTTGCTTTTAATTCGGCTGTAGTGTCCTTCGTTACCCTTTGGAACTTAGTTTGGTCAGAGAGTATGAGGTTCGTTTTCGCCAGATATTCGTCTTTTTTAAGAATGACATATATTGGCGACTTGTCACCTCTCCTGACAACTATCTCCTTGTTCTCACGAAGGCTTTTAGCTGCTGCTTTGAGCTCGGGGGACAGTATTGTGCTTCTGTAATTGCCTCGATTCTTTCCTCCTTCTGCAATAAGTTCTGCTTGTAACGTATCTTTGGTAGTGACCTTCTTTTGTGTCTCGAGGTCGAATATGTCGTCCAACAGAATTTCCAACTCTACTTTTGTGGGAACCGACCTGTGAGATTTATATTTATTTAATTTATATGAATTTATATTTACGTTAATTTATATACTTCGATAGCAATTTGTATAATGATAAGTGGACTGTATTTCTGCAATAATCTTATAATCTCACAAATCGATCCTCTACACATTAGGGGGGGGTTATTAAATTAATATATATGCAGCCAATCAAACTACAGTAATAGCTACATACATTGATGAGGTTCCTTATCTTATAGTACAGCAGGTTAGTCCACCAGGTATAACTAGGGTGTAGACACCAAATTATCCTCTTTGAGGCAGCTTCCATCACCCAGTAACTGGTGCACAAAATCTTGCATCCTCGTCTTGACCTGTCAAAAGTGCGCTAGCTGTGAAGCCAGATACCTATATATGACAAGTATATCAGAGAAAACAGTACATGGAACATGAAGACCTGGCTTAATTACCTTTAGTTTGAGGCTTCCACGTGATCTAAACGGGTCACCCTATATCCTGACATTAATGGCCATAAATGAATGATAAACGGGTTTCGGATAGACTTAACTTGAATTGTAGACATCGTGTTGGAGATGGTACCTTTGGTTTCCATAACACTACGTCCAAGTAAAATTAACAGGAGCTGAATTTGCTCCCGTGTGAGCCTCTGGTCTCGTATCAACAATGGCTGTTTAACACTCCATACTATTGACGTTACTGGCCGACATTGTCCAGAATGATAGGAGCCGAATTTGCTCCACACGTCTCGGAGGTGACACAACAATGGCTGCCTCCTTCCTCACTCTGACGCCTGGCTTACTTTGTCCAGATTTCAGAAAGTGATAGAAGGGTCACATTTACTCTACTTTAATATTGATAATTAGGTTAATTTATATAAGATGTTTTATGATGGTAAAGTCCAAAGACTAATGTATTTAAGAATAATTCCCAGCAAAATAGCTGGTGAATTATAATAGTATGTGGTGATGATATCCCGTTTTCTATAGACGGTAATTCCACTACAAGTTACGTTTTCTATGGGTAACTTGTTTATACAGCTATTATCTGTATGATTATTAAATGGTGTCGGATTTTCCGACAACTTTCCGGGCCATCTCACTCGGTCTGGACATAACATAACAGTTTATGCCCAGATTTAGGAGAGTGACTTGGTCCTCAGTGAGGTTAATTCCTGCAAGGTTCAGGAAGCCATCTCTTGGTCGTGGAATTGCCATAGGTCCTCCATATAATGTTGTTAGTTTCTTGATAATCCTTGTTTCAGTGCTGAGGTGATGTCGGTCTGTGAGGATGTCGAGGTGTTGTTCAATGCGGGTACGGATACTTTCGTCGATGTTGCTATTTCTCCACTCGTTTGTAGCATGAAGTAGTTGCGTTTTGTTGTCTTTGATTTCATTCCCTGCCTTGTATATCTGATCACGAATCAGATCCTGGCGATATTTTATCGTGAAGGCTTGATTCCTTGCTGCTGGGTCGTGCCCTTTAATATTAGTATATTTTGGTAGCAGTCTTTCCTGTAGACATATATTATTAAATATGACCGAAAAAGTAGGATTAATAATTCTAACACGAATTTTCTCAATCTTTCGTACATTTCTTTTCACTGTTGGAGGTAATTCAAAAATCAATTCTCCAAAATTCATTTTTATTTCTAGTCTGACGCGACACTTGAGCGCGTTTCGTAAAACTTATTACATTCTCCTAAATCTGGGCATAAACTGTCATGTTATGTCCAGACCGAGTGAGATGGCCCGGAAAGTAGAGTTGGAAATTCTGTTGGACGACATATTCGACCTCGAGACACAAAAGAAGGTCACTACCAAAGATACCTTACAAGCAGAACTTATTGCAGAAGGAGGAAAGAATCGAGGCAATTACAGAAGCACCATACTGTCCCCCGAGCTCAAAGCAGCAGCTAAAAGCCTCCGTGAGAACAAGGAGATAGTTGTCAGGAGAGGTGACAAGTCGCCAATATATGTCATTCTTAAAAATGACGAATATCTGGAGAAAATGAACCTCATACTCTCTGACCAAACTAAGTTCCAAAGGGTAACGAAGGACACTACAACCGAATTAAAAGGAAAGGTCAACAAACTGATCGAAACTGTGAACACCAAGAAATCCGGACTCCACCTGCCAAAGATCATTGGGGAATATAAACCTGGATATGCGTATGGAAATGTCAAGACACACAAGCCTGGAAACCCACTTCGGCCAATCATTAGCCAGATACCCACACCCACGTACAGACTGGCGAAGCGACTCAACGGCCTGCTGACTCCTTATGTTCCTTGCGCCTTCAGCCTGAAGTCTCCAAAGAAATTTGTTGACTTACTGCGGGGCACACAGGCCACAGGGATAAGAGCCATGTTGGACGTAGAATCGCTGTTTACCAACGTACCTGTGGACGAGACAATCGGGATGATAGCCGACAGAGTGTATCGTGATCCAGCCTGTACTCCTCTTGACATACCAGAAAATATTCTGAGGAAACTACTCCAAGCTTGTACTAAAGAGGCACCCTTCTTGAGCCCGGATGGGCACATGTATAAGCAAGTAGATGGGGTCGCCATGGGTTCTCCCCTAGGTGTCCTGTTTGCAAATTTCTACATGGGTACCATCGAGCAAAAAGTCTTAGTCGACATGAACTTGAAACCGGCCATATACTGCAGGAATGTTGGCGACATTTTTACACAGGTACCTGATGTCAGACATCTGCAGGAGCTGAAGGAGGCATTTGAGCAGAGTTCCGTGCTGCGTTTCACTTACGAGATGGAAAAGGATGGGAAGCTGCCCTTTCTAGATGTAACAGTCATGGAAAAGAGCAGAGGTTTCCACACTGCAGTCTACACTAAGGAAACGAGCATAGGAATGTGCCTAAATGCCAACAGCGACTGCCCAGACAAGTACAAGAGGAGTGTTGTTAACACATATGTCGACTGTGCTCTCAGCCTCAGCTCAGAATGGAAGCAAGTCGACGAAGAACTTTGTAGGGTAAGGCAGGTCCTAGTCAACAACGGCTTCTCCAATGGTTTCGTCGAAGACATCATAAGAAGGAAAGTGAAACGCCATGCAACCTCTGAAGAGACAACTAACACAACACCTATACCCCCCTATTAGACTATTTTACAGGAACTTCTTTTCCACAGCTCATAAAACGGAGGAAAGGGTCCTGAAAGATATTGTTAATAGAAACGTTATCCCTACAGACAAAAATCAGAGGATACAACTGTGGGACATTTGGGACTTGAATCTAATTATTTAAATATTAATATAGTAAATTAAATTACGAAGGACCACCCGCTTTTATAGTAAAGAGGGAAACAGAAAAAATATGATCATTAGATAATTCCTAGATGAACCAGTAACTATGGATAAAATACTAGAGAATATGATCATAGAAATAATTAATGGGCTGTATAATTTAATGAATCAAACCTCAAACACCTACATTGGGGGGTATTACTGGAACTTAGTACGTCCAGGAACTAGTGTGGTTCGTTCACTAATCCAATGTATAATAATCTAATCCTATGAATACTTATCAAATCATTATCGTTATCATTAATGGGAACATAGATTATGAACATAATAATAATAATCATAATAAACACATGTTAATCCAATAAACAGAATTCTGCATGTAAAAGAATACAGATAATAATTTAAAGGAATACAAAGGAATCTTAGCTTAATGACTATTCCTTAGAAGTTAGTCACGACGCTTCCTCTGATTCTCGTGAACTCGGCATGGAACACTAGGAGTTGATTAACATGGGAAAGGACAGCTCGGAGAATTCTTCTCACACGCTGCAAAATAAATGTTTACAGTAGCAACAAATTAAACTGCTGGATTTCTATGCTCAATAAAGTAATATTAATGGTAAATGAAGGATAATGACCTGTGATTTATTGTTGTTATACGTCGTCACGACAAGCTACCCAGCTATAAGTCTACACCCTATCAAATGCATCAAATAAGGATGATACTTAGCTAATATGGGCACTGTGTAAGTTTAGGCTTGCCGAAATTCGCGTCCCAGGCTCTGACTTAGCCTATCCTAGATAATGATGCGCCTCACTGGCCGGTCACGTGGAGTCACAAAGAACCAAAATTTAACGGGTTCCGTGAATGACACTGACACCAGGTGAAGGTATTGTCTGCAAGGCTCTTCACGCCTCACAGTGGCGACTTTCTTCTGGAGAATGGATAGCGTTTACCCTGGTGACTGGGTAATGGCGTCTCCTCATGAGCAACACGTGAACAGGTCCGCTCAGGAGCGTTTTAGCACGTGCACTGGCGTCTTCTCCCGCACCGCTCCGCGTCCCGCGTTTATTAACCAAATTATTATTATGGATATCATCATTTCTCGCGGTTGCGCTTGAAATGCTCGGGTTAGGACAGGTTTATTATTTGGAAGAGTTAAATATTATTATTTGCCAGTGCTTTGATAGTAAACGTATAATGGAGAAGAATTAATGTCTCTCCATGGCATTCACTCGTGACGTTAATTTTTATTACTAGATAACTGCTATAACTTTAAACTCTCTATTTGGCTTTAGTTGGAGGTCAGTTTATCTGTAATTAATTATCACACAGAACACCGTTTGTTATAGAGAATCGAATTCAATTCTCAGGCACATTGGACATAAATGTGTTTATTACAATGAATTCTGACGCAATACTGGCGTCGCGTGACGTAAGAATTCTAGCCTTATTGTGCAGATGTAATTATTAGTACATGCTAACTCTACGTTGGGTTAATTTTATTCACTACAATGATTAGTAGAATTAATAATAATTAATGAGAATACAACAGTGTTGTATTCAGTGTTGGAAATTTCCAACATAACTCCGGGGGGAGGATTCTAGGGTCGTAGTGTAATGTGGAGTACTGACCTATCCCGAAGTTGGTTTAATATTAGTATATTAGTATGTTAGTATGTTAGTATGTTAGTACACATGTAACGAATGTCCTGTATTTGTCAAGGACTTACAAGAAACTCAAGTCTTGCTAATTTCATGTCAAATGAAACATGTTATTTATAGCCTACACAATAATTAAAGATTTTAAATCACACAATTTAAACAACAGAGAATCTACTGTGATGAGAATGTCTTGGGTCATAGTGACTTGTAAGGGTTTGTTACTTGACATCACACCACAGTATCATCATGTTTGCTTAAATTGGGTGTAAAAGGAATTACTCTTGTTCAGAGTTGTAATAGGCTTGCAGTTTCCCTTAGTGGAAACATGTATTAAATATTGAAACATTAAATGATTAAGTTATCGGTAATCAGGAACTCTCTAAAACTCACAATAAACTCAACAACTAGGGTCGCAGTGACATGTAATGGTGTATTACATAGCTGCTGAATCGTAGGCAAACTCAGAATAAGTTCCTAAGAACTGATAACACTGTTGTATAATTATACAGTAAAGTATTATTAGTCATTTAAGATCAAGGAGACTATGACACTACAGTAAGGTCACTGTGTAGGGTCGCTGTGACTTGTAACTATTGAGTTACTAGACAATAACATCACGCGGCATCATGATCACCCCAAATTCAAATGAGGAAATTGAATTTAATGTGCACTGCCGTACAGTAGTCATTCTGACTGATGGTACAACTAATTTGCTAACTAGCTAAAATAATAGAAAGTAGAGAACTGAAAGTTTATTCATTAAAATCAAGGAAAATTCTGAGTCGACAGTGAGATTAGCAGCCTAGTCATTCTGACTTATGAGCTAATTAAATGGAAGCTCATAGGCTTGACACTGTAAACTGGTTTATACAAAATCAACCTTTACATGAAATTGAGTTTATTAAATCAGTCTCTATAAGTATAGTCAACTGCAATTGATGGTGAGTACAGATTAGGCTAGTACTCAGTTGACACTAACTAAAGTCCTAAACCTACCTAAATAAATGGTTGGAATTTCTAACCTAACTAAGTAAGGGACTAAGCTAATTGTGAGCAAAAATGTACTCGAATTAACATTGTGAGCTGTATTGAGCTCATTAACAGGTCGAGATATATTGAACTCGTGAACATGGTGAGCTATATTGAGCTCGTTAGCAGTGCTGACAGGGTGAGCTACAGTGAGCTCGTTAGCAGTGCTAACAGGGTGAGTTACAGTGAACTCGTCAACAGTGTTGACAGGGTGAGCTGCAGTGAGCTCGTTAGCAGTGCTAACAAGGTGAGTTACAGTGAACTCGTCAACAGTGTTGACAGGGTGAGCTGCAGTGAGCTCGTTAGCAGTGCTAACAGGGTGAGTTACAGTGAACTCGTCAACAGTGTTGACAGGGTGAGCTGCAGTGAGCTCGTTAGCAGTGCTAACAGGGTGAGTTACAGTGAACTAGTCAACAGTGTTGACAGGGTGAGCTACAGTGAGCTCGTTAGCAGTGCTAACAGGGTGAGTTATATTGAACTCGTCAACAGTGTTGACAGGGTGAGCTGCAGTGAGCTCGTTAGCAGTGCTAACAGGGTGAGTTACAGTGAACTCGTCAACAGTGTTGACAGGGTGAGCTCGTTAGCAGTGCTAACAGGGTGAGTTACAGTGAACTCGTCAACAGTGTTGCCAGGGTGAGCTGCAGTGAGCTCGTTAACAGTTAACAGGGTGAGTTATATTGAACTCGTCAACAGTGTTGACAGGGTGAGCTGCAGTGAGCTCGTTAACAGAGTTAACAGGGTGAGTTACAGTGAACTCGTCAACAGTGTTGACAGGGTGAGCTGCAGTGAGCTCATTAACAGTTAACAGGGTGAGTTATATTGAACTCGTCAACAGTGTTGACAGGGTGAGCTGCAGTGAGCTCGTTAACAGTTAACAGGGTGAGTTCAGTGAACTCGTCAACAGTGTTGACAGGGTGAGCTGCAGTGAGCTTGTTAACAGTTAACAGGGTGAGTTCAGTGAACTCGAATTAACGAGGTGGAGTTTTGCCTCATTCAATTATCATGGCGAGCAGTGCTCGTGGCATGGGGAACATTAAAGCGTTCGATTGTCATGGCTAGCAATATTAAGCTCGTATACGCATGGGGAACAAGCACTCATATTATTACGTTAATTCTAAGGTGAGCTATATTAAGCTCATGAAGCATGTTAATTAACAATGCTGATGTTTAACGATAATGCATTAAACAAGGAGAAACCTAAGATTGCTGGAAATTAAATTACTGCTACGATTAATCCTATTCAAGATAATTTGTAACATTTTCCCAACCTAAACGTTTCACGGGTTATTAGTTTTCTGTAAATTCGCTTACGTATTGGTAAGTTTGCAAGTTTGTTCGTGCTGCGCTCCTACACTAATTAAGCAGAAACGAAAGAAAAACAACTCAAACAAATTAATGCAAGTATTTATCACTAACTCTTAGTGCAGAAAACATGGTATTAAGAAGGTTTTCTTGGCAAACCTTTAAGCCCAAGTATAGTGGACCAGTGGTCCTAGTAAATTTGTAATTACTGGAGTTGCTTGATGACTTCATAGTATTACTAAATTCAGGAAATGCCAGTGGCATTGAGTGCTAGATTCTCTAGCCTAACATTATTAATTACCTAGGGAGTACTAGATTCTCTAGCCCAACATTATTAATTACCTAGGAAGACTGAGTGTGGTCAATTATTACTTGTCGAGAATAATTCTAGGCCTGTAGTGAATTCAATGGTTTGGTCACTGTGACTTGTACTTGTTTGAGTACGGACCATTGGTTTTCACTGAGAGCTATGAAACATCTCGGCGAGTATCAATTGCACTACATTCAATCTGAGTTTATTACTCAGCTGTGTTTCTCCTTTTAGCTTGCTGCTGGAGAATTGATTTACTGCTGACTAATTTATTATTGTTGGCAGGCTTAGGCTTGTTCACATTCAGAACTTTACCAGTAAGTAAGTAGCCAGCTGCAGATTGGAGCATATTCATTCCCAATCGTTTAACATGTCCAGTTATGAACTGGTAATAGTAGTCGGCTCCTACTAGTACATCTACATTGTTAAGGCGGTCAGACGTTAACTTGTTGTCAGTTAAATTAATTTCACGTTCCTGCAGGAAGTGGGCTGTGTACCCCAGACCCTTAATGTTTAAGTCTAAAGGTATTTGATCTACAACAATGGCTTGGACAGCCTTGGCATGACTACCTAGTCGTACAAGCGGTTGAACTACTGAGTATTCATGGGTTCCTCGATTTATCATGAACCCTGACAAGTTTAATTTTACTTGTCCAATTGGTTGTAAATTAAGTGCCTCTGTTGCTCTTTGAGTAATGAAAGTTCTCTGGGAACCTTGGTCAAATAGTCCACGTATGGTGACCTTGGCTCCTCTGTTCTTCACTTGAAGTTGGACAGTAGGCAAGGCAGCATCCACTTGAGATGCTTGTGAAGTTACGCTGTACACATCTCGCACCTTGCAGCACTGTACTGGTGTAGATTCTCTACGTCCTATTCTAGGATTGACATAATTTGTCCTAACTAACTTGCACAGTGCAGCATGATGCTTGCCCCTTCTACACCTATTGCAGGTGTTCAGTGGGGTTTCACAGCTGTTAACATTATGTGGTTTGAGACACCTAGTACATTTGTGTAACTGTTTGAGTCGTCTGACTCTTGTGTCTCTATTAGGATAATTGGTACATTTGTACAGAGAATGTTTTTGATTGCAAAACAAGCACATTCCCCATCCTACAGTTCGTTTAGGGGTTACCGGTTTAGGTAAAACAGTATTTGCAGGTTGTGATGGTTTTGCTGCTTGCATTTGCTTGTTATATAATCTCTTGTGAGTACTTGGTGTAC
Source organism: Procambarus clarkii (assembly GCF_040958095.1). Classification (NCBI taxonomy): domain Eukaryota; kingdom Metazoa; phylum Arthropoda; class Malacostraca; order Decapoda; family Cambaridae; genus Procambarus; species Procambarus clarkii. Next base: position 9,806,590 of record NC_091151.1, read on the forward strand.
TCTGGGGAACCATTAATAGGTTCTTGGGAGTGCTCTTTGGACTATTAGGTGTCTTAGGAGCACCTGTGGAGTCATTGGGGGTGCTCTTTGGACTATTAGGTCTCTTAGGAGCACCTGTGGGGCTCTTAGGCCTTACTGATGAATCAGTGTTTGACTGATTGTTATTACATTGATTATTAGCACCTTTGTTACCTAGTGACAGTGTCACTTTAGGAGTTTCTTGTAGGGAAACTGATGTAGGTACAGTTTTGGTGCATTCAGATTTAGCATTAATTGCCTGGTCTGCTGTATGATTGCTCATATTGCGCAAACCTGTAAATATATCCTGCATTGACAGGGTATTACCATTCTGGTATACATATAATTTATTAAGTGTGTCACCAGACAATTTTCTTTGGATGATAATTTTAGTCATCCACTCAGTAGTTGAGTGATCCACCTCTTTACTGACAGAATTTATCAGTGACTCAAGCTGGAAACTAAAGGCTTGTAAAGAGTCAACTGATTGTTCTGGTGAAGATAAATTTAATAATTGGTGCACAAGGTTTATAATAGTCTTCTCATTGTTAGCACTTACTTTAGAAGGCTGTTGGGAGTAATTGTGACCATTACTTGTGTTGCTTAAGGCTTCTTGCTTAGCCTCAGCTTTGATTACAGCTTCGACTGCTGCTGCAGCATTAGCTTTATCATTTTCTGGTTCAGATTCACTGATTATTGCAGCTTCACTTGTTTCATCTGCAGCTTCACCTGTTTCTCTGGGTTCTGGTGATAAGCTAGTTAATTCAGTAGCTTTATGTATTGAACTTATAGAATCCAGGGAACATTGAGAAGAGTGGTCTGAAAATTGGTCAGACTCTGTAAACAAATCATCACATGAAGCTGTGTTAGATGAGAGGTTAGAAAATGAAGGTTGAACTTCAGTTGTGGATCCTGTGTAGTGATCAGTATTGATTAGAGGATTCTCCTCATCTTGAGGTAGTTCAGGTATTTCATCTGAACTGAGTGTTGACTTGGGTGTCTATTAATGATCGGCTCTATCCACTCGGGAATATCTTGTCTCGCAAGCACCTCCTTATATCGGTCTAACCTGGTTTGAACGTAATGTTCATAGTTATCAAGATCAGATTCTGTTAGACGTAAGTGGTCTGAGACAGTATGACCGACTTGGAGTAAATTCCTGTGGGACTCGATTACAGTCTTTACATGATCATATTTTTGGATGGCGTTCCTTATGGAACTTGCTAGTTTATAGACGTCACCTGGGTCAGTTTCTACACAGAGATGACATCTGATAAGCAGTTCTCCTAGGCGAACTTGAAGAGTTCTCAAGAATCTTGCATTCCTTTCTAGAGGATTCATTCTTGCGGTAAATGGAGCCTGATAAGGCTTATGTAGCTATTTGTATAGCTATGGTGTCTGCTCCTTGATGTAGAGCAGGTATAATTATTGACAGCCTGATATTTTGAGGCTGGTTGTAAGTTACCTCATTTAGAGGTTAGCTACCTACCTAATAATAAGCAACTAAGATTTGAGTGGTACCTTGGTCTCACTACAGGTGTTCCTCAGCTTAGCTCTTCTAAATCAGCCTCGGATGGGTAGTGGACTTACAGTAACACTCAAAGACATACATAGAAATATGCAATAAAATATAATTACACAATAAATGATTAATCCCACCCTTGATAGGGTCAGCACAAAAAGAATAATATATATGCCACTAACTAGCTCAAGCCTAGTCGTGAGAATTTCTACTTAAGAAACTACAACTATATTTAGTCTATGCTTGTGCCAAATTCAACACAATCACAGCCTAAATTGCTACCTAATAAAGGTTGGCAAAGATTATATTGTGGTGCAATAATGTGCAAATAATTGTGCTGTGTTTTTGGGTTTTTTGGATTTTATATAATATACACTTGTATCATTATGTGTATAAGAAATTAAATGAACACAAGAGAATTAATTGTGTTTGGCAAGTATTCTACTGCTGTAAATATTATCTAACTCCTAAATGTACTCCTAATTGTGGAATAAAATGTTATCAGGGTTAGTAATGATTAACTAGTATGAGATCAGTAATTTATATTAGTATACTGGATCCCTAAATGTTAATGATCCACTGACTTGAGTGAATCAGTAACTATAACATGGATTCAGGCTATAATGGACAGTCTGTTGACAGCCATATTGAAACATTGGTATAGCCTAAATGGTTAACACATAATTGGTGTTAGTGATTAATATAAGTTATGAGCTGTTGCACCTGGTGACCTAAAGATTCTCACTTCTGTGTGAGGTATAGGTCTAAGTGTTGTGGGCAATAAACTGTGTCCCACGAGTGCTACCTTATACATAAGGTATAAGTAGCAATGAATTGGTGTGACTTAGGCTAACCTATGTGTTACGTTGTTAGTAGACACAATTGACTAAAAGGTTAGTCTAGCTTATATCACACAAGGATTAGTTATTATTAATTAGTATTTGTAATTATAAATTTAATGCCTATCCGGTTCGATAAGGACCATAATGTGGGACATTTGGGGACTTGAATCTAATTATTTAAATATTAATATAGTAAATTAAATTACGAAGGACCACCCGCTTTTATAGTAAAGAGGGAAACTGAGAAAAAATATGATCATTAGATAATTCCTAGATGAACCAGTAACTATGGATAAAATACTAGAGAATATGATCATAGAAATAATTAATGGGCTGTAAATTTAAATGAATCAAACCTCAAACACCTACATTGGGGGGGGGGGGGTATTACTGGAACTCAGTACGTCCAGGAACTAGTGTGGTTCGTTCACTAATCCAATGTATAATAATCTAATCCTATGAATACTTATCAAATCATTATCGTTATCATTAATGGAAACATAGATTATGAACATAATAATAATAATCATAATAAACACATGTTAATCCAATAAACAGAGTTCTGCATGTAAAAGAATACAGATAATAATTTAGAGGAATACAAAGGAATCTTAGCTTAATGACGATTCCTTAGAAGTTAGTCACGGCGCTTCCTCTGATTCTCCTGAACTAGGCATGGAACACTAGGAGTTGATTAACATGGGAAAGGACAGCTCGGAGAATTCTTCTCACACGCTGCAAAATAAATGTTTACAGTAGCAACAAATTAAAGTAATATTAATGGTAAATGAAGGATAATGACCTGTGATTTATTGTTGTTATACGTCGTCACGACAAGCTACCCAGCTATAAGTCTACACCCTATCAGATGCATCAAACAAGGATAAGATACTTAGCTAATATGGGCACTATGTAAGTTTAGGCTTGCCGAAATTCGCGTCCCAGGCTCTGGCTTAGCCTATCCTAGATAATGATGCGCTTCACTGGCCGGTCACGTGGAGTCACAAAGAACCAAAATTTAACAGGTTCCGTGAATGACACTGACACCAGGTGAAGGTATTGTCTGCAAGGCTCTTCACGCCTCACAGTGGCGACTTTCTTCTGGAGAATGGATAGCGTTTACCCTGGTGACTGGGTAATGGCGTCTCCTCGTGAGCAACACGTGAACAGGTTCGCTCAGGAGCGTTTTAGCACGTGCACTGGCGTCTTCTCCCGCACCGCTCCGAGTCCCGCATTTATTAACCAAATTATTATTATGGATATCATCATTTCTCGCGGTTGCGCTTGAAATGCTCGGGTTAGGACGGGTTTATTATTTGGAAGAGTTAAATATTATTATTTGCCAGTGCTTTGATAGTAAACGTATAATGGAGAAGAATTAATGTCTCTCCATGGCATTCACTCGTGACGTTAATTTTTATTACTAGATAACTGCTATAACTTTAAACTCTCTATTTGGCTTTAGTTGGAGGTCAGTTTATCTGTAATTAATTATCACACAGAACACCGTTTGTTATAGAGAATCGAATTCAATTCTCAGGCACATTGGACATAAATGTGTTTATTACAATGAAATCTGACGCAATACTGGCGTCGGGTGACGTAAGAATTCTAGCCTTATTGTACATATGTAATTATTAGTACATGCTAACTCTACGTTGAGTTAATTTTATTCACTACAATGATTAGTAGAATTAATAATAATTAATGAGAATACAACAGTGTTGGAAATTTCCAACAACTGACGATTTACTATAAAACCAGAAAAACGGCCAGCCTACTCATGGGAAACTCTCCAGACACAAAACAGAACGCTTTAAAAGAGACTAACGTCGTCTATGCCTTCATATGCCCTCTTGGGGACTGTAAGCTCCAAAAAACCCAGTATATACGCAAGACAACAACATCTCTTTCTAGGCGTTTAACGATGCATAAGCAACAGGGCTCCATTAAGGAACATATAATCTCTTCCCACAACCAAACCATCGCCAGAGAAATCCTAGTAAACAACACAGAAATCATCGATAGATACAGCGATAGCAGGCGGCTTGACGTTTGCGAGGCATTACACATCAAGAAGTCAACACCAGCAATCAACAGCCAATTAATGCACAACTATATTCTACCCACCTCAAGACTCCGCTCCAATATAGAAGCATCAAGAAATATGGACCAATAGGCTTTCTACAATCACTTCTTTTCAATACCCATTGTTTCATGTTCTAGCTTGTGTTGATGAAATTAATACCTTATTAAATACCACCTCACCCCATCCACCTCACTCAAATGTAGATATAAACAAAATCGGAGATGTGTAAGTTCTATTCAGTTGTGTATGTGTAAACTAAAGTCTTTGAAAATGTAATAAGTTTTACGAAACGCGCTCAAGTGTCGCGTCAGACTAGAAATAAAAATAAATTTTGGAGAATTGATTTTTGAATTACCTCCAACAGTGAAAAGAAATGTACGAAAGATTGAGAAAATTCGTGTTACAATTATTAATCTTACTTTTTCGGTCATATTTAATTATATATGTCTACAGGAAAGACTGCTACCAAAATATACTAATATTAAAGCGCACGACCCAGCAGCAAGGAATCAAGCCTTCACGATAAAATATCGCCAGGATCTGATTCGTGATCAGATATACAAGGCAGAGAATGAAATCAAAGACAACAAAACGCAACTACTTCATGCTACAAACGAGTGGAGAAATAGCAACATTGACGAAAGTATCCGTACCCGCATTGAACAACACCTCGACATCCTCACAGACCGACATCACCTCAGCACTGAAACAAGGATTATCAAGAAACTAACAACATTATATGGAGGACCTATGGCAATTCCACGACCAAGAGATGGCTTCCTGAACCTTGCAGGAATTAACCTCACTGAGGACCAAGTTACTCTCCTAAATCTGGGCATAAACTGTCATGTTTTGCCCAGACCGAATGAGATGGCCTGGAAAGTAGAGTTGGAAATTCTGTTGGACGACATATTCGACCTCGAGACACAAAAGAAGGTCACTACCAAAGATACCTTACAAGCAGAACTTATTGCAGAAGGAGGAAAGAATCGAGGCAATTACAGAAGCACCATACTGTCCCCCGAGCTCAAAGCGGCAGCTAAAAGCCTTCGTGAGAACAAGGAGATAGTTGTCAGGAGAGGTGACAAGTCGCCAATATATGTCATTCTTAAAAAAAACGAATATCTGGCGAAAATGAACCTCATACTCTCTGACCAAACTAAGTTCCAAAGGGTAATGAAGGACACTACAGCCGAATTAAAAGCAAAGGTCAACAAACTGATCGAAACTGTGAATGCCAAGAAATCCGGACTCCACCTGCCAAAGATCATTGGGGAATATAAACCTGGATATGCGTATGGAAATGTCAAGACACACAAGCCTGGAAACCCACTTCGGCCAATCATTAGTCAGATACCCACACCCACGTTCAGACTGGCGAAGCGACTCAACGGCCTGCTGACTCCTTATGTTCCTTGCACCTTCAGCCTAAAGTCTCCAAAGGAATTTGTTGACTTACTGCGGGGCACACGGGTCACAGGGATAAGAGCCTCGTTGGACGTAGAATCGCTGTTTACCAACGTACCTGTGGACGAGACAATCGGGATGATAGCCGACAGAGTGTATCGTGATCCAGCCTGTACTCCTCTTGACATACCAGAAAATATTCTGAGGAAACTACTCCAAGCTTGTACTAAAGAGGCACCCTTCTTGAGCCCGGATGGGCACATGTATAAGCAAGTAGATGGGGTCGCCATGGGTTCTCCCCTAGGTGTCCTGTTTGCAAACTTCTACATGGGTACCATCGAGCAAAAAGTCTTAGTCGACATGAACTTGAAACCGGCCATATACTACAGGTATGTTGACGACATTTTTACACAGGTACCTGATGTCAGACATCTACAGGAGCTGAAGGAGGCATTTGAGCAGAGTTCCGTGCTGCGTTTCACTTACGAGATGGAAAAGGATGGGAAGCTGCCCTTTCTAGATGTAACAGTCATGGAAAAGAGCGGAGGTTTCCACACGCAAGTCTACACTAAGGAAACGAGCATAGGAATGTGCCTAAATGCCAACAGCGACTGCCCAGACAGGTACAAGAGGAGTGTTGTTAACGCATATGTTGACCGTGCTCTCAGCCACAGCTCAGAATGGAAGCAAGTCGACGAAGAACTCTGTAGGGTAAGGCAGGTCCTAGTCAACAACGGCTTCTCCAATGGTTTCGTCGAAGACATCATAAGAAGGAAAGTGAAACGCCATGCAACCTCTGAAGAGACAACTAACACAACACCTATACCCCCTATTAGACTTTTTTACAGGAACTTCTTTTCCACAGCTCATAAAACGGAGGAAAGGGTCCTGAAAGATATTGTTAATAGAAACGTTATCCCTACAGACAAAAATCAGAGGATACAACTGACGATTTACTATAAAACCAGAAAAACGGCCAGCCTACTCATGGGAAACTCTCCAGACACAAAACAGAACGCTTTAAAAGAGACTAACGTCGTCTATGCCTTCAAATGCCCTCTTGGGGACTGTAAGCTCCAAAAAACCCAGTATATAGGCAAGACAACAACATCTCTTTCTAGGCGTTTAAGGATGCATAAGCAACAGGGCTCCATTAAGGAACATATAATCTCTTCCCACAACCAAACCATCGCCAGAGAAATCCTAGTAAACAACACAGAAATCATCGATAGATACAGCGATAGCAGGCGGCTTGACGTTTGCAAGGCATTACACATCAAGAAGTCAACACCAGCAATCAACAGCCAATTAATGCAAAACTATATTCTACCCACCTCAAGACTCCGCTCCAATATAGAAGCATCAAGAAATATGGCCCAATAGGCTTTCTACAATCACTTCTTTTCAATACCCATTGTTTCATGTTCTGGCTTGTGTTGATGAAATTAATACCTTATTAAATACCACCTCACCCCATCCACCTCACTCAAATGTAGATATAAACAAAATCGGAGATGTGTAAGTTCTATTCAGTTGTGTATGTGTTAACTAAAGTCTTTGAAAATGTAATAAGTTTTACGAAACGCGCTCAAGTGTCGCGTCAGACTAGAAATAAAAATGAATTTTGGAGAATTGATTTTTGAATTACCTCCAACAGTGAAAAGAAATGTACGAAAGATTGAGAAAATTCGTGTTAGAATTATTAATCTTACTTTTTCGGTCATATTTAATAATATATATATATATATATATATATATATATATATATATATATTCTTATGTGAATTGCTTCTTGAAGCAATTCACATAAGAATAGAACACCCAGAAATACACATAAGAATAGAACACCCAGCCGCAGCCTCCACACCCAGTTGCTGGCTCCACACCCAGTTGCTGGCTCCACACCCAGTTGCTGGCTCCACACCCAGGTGCTGGCTCCACACCCAAGTGCTGGCTCCACACCGAAGTGCTGGCTCCACACCCAGGTGCTGTCTCCACACCCAGGTGCTGGCTCCACACCCAGTTGATGCCTCCACACCCAGGTGCTGTCTCCACACCCAGGTGCTGGCTCCACACCCAAGTTCTGGCTCCACACCCAGGTGCTGTCTCCACACCCAGGTGCTGGCTCCACACCCAAGTGCTGACTCCACACCCAGGTGCTGTCTCCACACCCAGGTGCTGGCTCCACACCCAGGTGCTGGCTCCACACCCAGTTGATGCCTCCACACCCAGTTGCTGGCAGTTGCTTGGCCATGGCCCAGCGTGTTTGCCCCCCCCCCCTTTATAGAACAATGCACAGTTTAACTCTCCCAACCGAGTTGAAATGGAAGGGGTCCCAGCGGTCGGGCAGGACTCCACAAGCCTGGAGGTGCCAACAACTACTCCTAAAAGAGGTTTTTGCCGAGTATGCAACAAAAACACCGCCATAAACTCTAACGGTGGTGTCATCCGCTTTCACACCGTCAACGAGGTAAGATGCAGTGGTTCCCACCAGCTTCCAAAGGGAAGCAATGGCCAGCTGCCATTAACAGTTAGGGAAGAGACTAGCATTAACCTAATCTCATCTGAGAACCTCACCCAAGCGATCATAGCGACGTCTGCTAGAGCATTACCACACATCCCAAAAGCAGCCCGCCCAAATACAGCAGCCAAACTCTGTAATCTTCTGAAAAGGGTCAATGATGCCCCGGAAAACATTCAAGCGTGGCATAATGTCCTTCTGTTTGGCCTCACCGTCCCTCCAAGGAGGGACAAATCACTTGCTTCCTCGGTCCTGAGGACGATAAATGAATACCCAAGGGGGGACAACCTAGTTCGCCTGCCTCTCCGAGCAAAACACATCCACCGCAGAAATGGTAACAACAACATACCTGAAACGAAACGAAAAAAAAACGAAAGAGGGAAATACCGCAAGTGCTATTAGAGTCCTAACCAGTGACGAGAAAATTGCTCTTAGAAACTCAGCCACAGCACGGGCCCTGCAAAGCAAGCACCCACTCAGAGCCCCTCAAGGCGACAACATCGTTCTGCCATCAGCCGACACCATTTCAGACCCATTAACCGTTGGTGAATCTGAGGTCTACAAAGCAGCCCTTTCTTTTCCACCTGGGTCAGCAGGGGGCTATACAGGGTTAAAACCTCAACACATCAAACAAATATTGAATCCTGCGGTTGGTGATGCTGCACAAGATCTTCTTATGGAACTCACAAGGTTCGTCAACCATGTGCCTGGCTGGTGATATACCTGAGGTCATCAGGCCTCTCTTTTTTGGTGCTTCCCTTTGTGCTCTCAAAAAGAAGGAAGAAGGAATCAGGCCAATCGCTGTTGGCAACACTCTCCGACGCCTGATTGCCAAGACTGCTACGAGGGTTGTCAGCCAGCAAGCGGCTGAATTGCTGAAACCAATCCAGCTAGGATTTGGAATCCCCCAAGGCTGTGAAGCGGCTGCCCATGCAGCACAAGCATACATCACCAACATTTCTGATGAAAAGGCCCTGCTCAAACTGGACTTTAAGAATGCCTTCAACATGGTCAGAATAGATGCAGTACTTTGTGCCGTACATCGCCATTTCCGGCCCCTCTACCAGTTCATACTATCGTGCTACAGTAGTGAGTCAAAACTGCTCGTTGGTGAACATGAAATCAGATCATGTGAAGGTGTTCAGCAAGGTGATCCTCTTGCTCCCCTTCTTTTCTGCTTAGTCTTAAAAGAAATCACCGAAAGCTTGTCCAGCGAGTTCAACATCTGGTTTTTGGATGATGGCACTATAGCTGGCACCGTAGACCATATCTTGGCAGATATCAGAAAAATATGGGAGCAAGAAGTAAGCCTGGGTCTTGTCCTGAACCCTTCCAAGTGTGAAGTAGTCTCTTCCAACCCAGACATCGTAGCTAGAATAAGGTCTGCCTTGCCTGGAGCCCATGTCATTAGGGTTGAGAACAGCACCCTCCTTGGAGCCCCCCTCGGGTCTAATGCCATTGAGGAGATCCTTGACAAGAAAATCGCAGATCTTAGGAGGATGGAAGACAGAAGACATCGATGCCCACAATGCTTTTTATCTCCTCACCAAATGCCTATCCCTTCCGAGGCTAACCTACTTCCTGAGGTGCGCACCATCTTACGACAGCCGAAAGCTTGAAGAGTATGACCTCTTACTGAAGACCATGCTGGAAAAAGTTGTTAACCTCTCCCTCAACGAATGCCAGTGGAAACAAGCCACTCTTCCTGTTAGGCTCGGTGGCTTGGGTGTCCGCACCGCTACCCAAATTGCTGTCCCAGCCTTCCTGTCTTCCTCCTCAGAATCAGATGACCTGGTTAAGGAAATTCTACCTGACACCCTGAGTGATGTAGCAGGGATACAGGACCCCCACTACACGGAATGCGACACGAAATGGGGTGCCATGGCAGACCCAGCACTCAGACCAGCCATGCCGAAAGCCAAGAAACAATTCAGTTGGGACAGCCCCATTGTAGACAAAGAAGCCACAGCTTTGCTGGAGGCAGCAACAACCCCCAGTGATCGTGCACGCCTCACAGCTGTGCAGGCTCCCCATGCAGGGGACTTCCTTTTGCCAGTCTCTATGTCTGCGACAGGCACACGTCTTGATCCGCAGGAGCTCCGTATTGCAGTCGCTCTCCTTCTTGCTGCCCCCTATCCACACTGTTCATAGGTGTATTTGCGGCGAGGCAGATGCTGACAAATATGGATTGCATGGCCTGCACTGCGGAAAACCTGGTGGTTGGCACACTAGACACGACGAAGTCAATGACATCATTAAAAGAAGCCTTGCCTCTGCTCAGTGTCCAGCGAGAGAGATAGCCCCGCAACATACTGAACCGTGACTCTGTTAGCTTTGCCGGCCGACCAGACGGAATCACACTGCGACCGTGGAAGAGTGGCAGACAGTTGGCATGGGACTATACTTGTGTATCCACCCTGGCAACCACATACATCAACCTCTCTGCCGGCACAGCAGGAGCCGCGGCGACATGCAGAGAAAGAGACAAGTCAGCCAAGTACAGGCAATTAGATCATCGGTACAACTTCGGTTCAATAGGGTCTGAGACCCTAGGCCCATGGGGAGAGAGTGCAAGAAGGTTTCTTAAGGATCTTGGTTCCAAGCTCATTGACACCACAAGAGACCCTAGAGCGGCAAGTTTTCTCTTTCAGCGCATCAGTGTCGCGATCCAGAAGGGGAATGCTTGCTGCATCCTCGGTTCCTGCCCGGCGACGGAGGAGTTCGAGGAAATCTACAGCCTCTAGGAAGCAAACTTTTTTTTGTGTCCTCTTAATGTTAATTTTTTGTATAAAATCAGATATGTAACTGCATAACCTTGCATAATAAAGTGTACACCATAAAAAAGGGGGGTGGTAGGAGAAGTGAACACTCTTACGTATTCAGAGTTAAATGACAAGTTTTTCCCTGAATGCTCTGTGTTCCCTTCTCTGAGGCTGTGGGTATATATATATATATATATATATATATATATATATATATATATATATATATTGTCAGGGTTCACCTCATTAAGAGAGGGGCGAGTAACAGTATACTCAAGGTCACTCACCGTAGCCCTGCGGGTCTTCACTCTATCCTCGCGGCGCCACTGTACGCCAGGAGAGTATCCCAGTCAATCCCAACCGGCCTCTGATCGAGAAAGAGGGGGAAAACAACTTGTTCTCTTAACTATTGGGTGCCCGCCCCGGCATGGGCTCTACTACTAACCACAAGGTCGCCAACTGGTGTTTCCAGTGTCCAGTAACATGTCAGTGGTTTTGTTGAATTGTGGTAACAGTGGCAAGAGCACACTCAATATGCCTGATATCAGGCAGGTATTTACTTCTATCACTATTTGCTTTCAGGTATTATATAGCCACAAGAAATATGGAGGGGATGATATAAACACCAATGTACTTTGTATTTTACTTAAAACTCATTCAAAGACATCACAAGATTATATCAATAAGCAAACAGCTGTTTCAGGCGGAAGTCGCTTGTTCCCACATATAATCGTGAACTCCCCAAGCTGGCAATGCTCCCCCTCACGTCAATGTCAAAATCAGCTGGGCGACTCCCACCGCGCGAATGTTCGTGTATTTGTTTGCCTCTGGCATGAGGAGCCTGTTTCTTTAAATTATCAAAGATCACTAAAAGTTTGAACACACAATATTTGCGACAATAGCACGTAATACTTCGCTGCACTGATCTTGAGCTCAATCAAACATTTTTATATTAATGGACACAATAATTCACTAATATGGTATAACACAATGCCCTTCATTTAATGATAATATATGCAAATATATATATTACTGGAGTTCTCAGTAATTCCTTTCGTGGGCGAATATTCAATTGATCACTGCACACATGAATGGTTATTCAATACACAAGCATAGACATATATATATATATATATATATATATATATATATATATATATATATATAGATAAATCATAGATATCAATAATGGTAATAATATAGTTACTGGGCACATAGCCTAACACCAAATACTGGTACATTTATATATATATATATATTCTCTCACTAAATGATCATATTAAAGTCTCATGAAAGACATTATCAACACAGTAAATTCATCAATTACGCCGGGTGCCTGCACACACCAATAATAGTAATCAATTTCGTGAGTACTCTATATAGTCCCACTCTGCACACTGGTGCCTTACTGTGACATAGGTGAGCCTTGCTCACGACATACAAAATACTCTGGCTAAATAATATAGCTGACTAAAGGGGAATTGGGAGGGAAACTAGAATCACCTACTTCCACCTATCCTCCGGTGAGAGTTGAGTTGCAGCTCCTGGTCCAGGCTCCTGCCTTGTGTAGGGAACGCCCCCACACACATCCTGTCGTGTCCTCCAGGAATTCAATCAACGTCCCACCGTAAGCGCGTCGTCTCCGTGCCTTTTCACTGCAGGTCCATGCTCCTCCTTGACTTCTTGTAGGGTTGGAGTCGGTCTCCCGGCCGTCAACTTCTCCTCCCAGCAACGGCTGCCTGCCTACGTCTCAGCTGCAGCCGTTCGGATTCCCGATTAGTTTCTTCTTCACTGCTTCCCAGTGGATTGGCCCAGCCACTACGTCGTCACTGTGAAGCTATCAGACGTCCCAGACGATACTGCCTAGACTCCACCTGCACAGAACCCGATCCTGGAGCACTTGATGCTCAATATTCCGTCAATTCCCTCTTCGGTCCACACATGGAATGAAGGAAGACCTCTGGCGTACTTGCAGACTACGGGTGACGCGTAAGATCCACAGGAGTGGCATATTACTGTCAGATTGACAGGATCAACCTTCACACATCCGCCCACCTTGACGTGTCGTGTCAGCCTGATTCCCTCACGGAGGATTGGCCCAGCCACTACGTCATCACTGTGAAGCTGTCAGCCGTCGCTGCCTAGACTTCACCTACACAACACCTGTCCATGGAGCACTTGTTGCTCAATATTCTGTCAATTCCTTCTCTGGTCCAACACATGAACGAAGGAAGACCCCACAGGTGATGGCAGACCACGGGTGATGCGTAAATCCTCCGGAGTCGGGGTAAACTGTCCAACTGACAGGACTCCCAGCGCACGTCCGACCTCATTGACGTGCTGTCTTAGACTGATGGCGCCAGACGCGTGCACTGACCGGACCCCCCTTCCTTCGTGACGTCATATTCGCCACGGGAGGTTTTCATTGGCTCCCTGTGCCACGTCGCTCTCGGTGACCAATATGGTGTCACTGACGTCACACAGTTTTGGCGGCAAAACAGAAGAGGCAGTGCCATATTGGCTTCGTAAAGGGCCTATACCACAGGCCAAAATACTCTTCTTTTACAAATTTCTCGGCAAGGCGAGAACACTACACTCTCCCACATATACAAAACTGATGCCTGCGACGTAGAGAACGCTCGGGTAAAGTGGACATGACTCTTACTGCAGGCGTGGGAGAAATATAAGGGGGGGAACACCGTCACAATATATATATATATATATATATATATATATATATATATATATATATATATATATATTATATATATATATTATATATATATATATAATATATATATATATATATATACATATATATATATATAATATATATATATATAATATATAATATATATATATATATATATATATATATATATATATATACATATATATATATATATATATATATATATATATATATATATATATATATATATATATATATATATATATATATATATATATATATATATATATATATATATATATATATATATATATATATATGTCGTACCTAGTAGCCAGAACTCACTTCTCAGCCTACTATTCAAGGCCCGATTTGCCTAATAAGCCAAGTTTTCCTGAATAAATATATTTACTATAATTTTTTTCTTATGAAATGATAAAGCAACCCTTTTCTCTATGTATGAGGTCAATTTTTTTTTATTGGAGTTAAAATTAACGTAGATATATGACCGAACCTAACCAACCCTACCTAACCTAACCTAACCTATATTTATAGGTAAGGTTAGGTTAGGTAGCCAAAAAAAGCTAGGTTAGGTTAGGTTAGGTAGGTTAGGTAGACGAAAAAACATTAATTCATGAAAACTTGGCTTATTAGGCAAATCGGGCCTTGAATAGTAGGCTGAGAAGTGCGTTCTGGCTATTAGGAACGACATATATATATATATATACATATATATATATATATATATATATATATATATATATATATATATATATATATATATATATATATATATATATATATATATATATATATATATATATATATATATATATATTATTAAATATGATCTACACTAAGAATCTACACTAAGGAAACGAACATAGGAATGTGCCTAAATGCCAACAGCGACTGCCCAGACAGGTACAAGAGGAGTGTTGTTAACGCTTATGTCGACTGTGCTCTCAGCCACAGCTCAGAATGGAAGCAAGTCGACGAAGAACTCTGTAGGGTAAGGCAGGTCTTAGTCAACAATGGCTTCACCAATGGTTTCGTCGAAGACATCATAAGAAGGAAAACGAAACGCCATGCAACCTCTGAAGAGACAACTAACACAACACCTATACCCCCTATTAGACTATTTTACAGGAACTTCTTTTCCACAGCTCATAAAACGGAGGAAAGGGTCCTGAAAGATATTGTTAATAGAAACGTTATCCCTACAGACAAAAATCAGAGGATACAACTGACGATTTACTATAAAACCAGAAAAACGGCCAGCCTACTCATGAGAACCTCTCCAGACACAAAGCAGAACGCTTTAAAAGAGACCAATGTCGTCTATGCCTTCAAATGCCCTCTTGGGGACTGTAAGCTCCAAAAAACCCAGTATATAGGCAAGACAACAACATCTCTTTCTAGGCGTTTAACGATGCATAAGCAACAGGGCTCCATTAAGGAACATATAATCTATTCCCACAACCAAACCATCGCCAGAGAAATCCTAGTAAACAACACAGAAATCATCGATAGATACAGCGATAGTAGGCGCTTGACGTCTGCGAGGCACTACACATCAAGAAGTCAACACCAGCCATCAACAGCCAATTAATGCACAACTATATTCTACCCACCTCAAGACTCCTCTCCAATATAGAAGCATCAAGATATATGGACCAATAGGCTTTCTACAATCACTTCCATTCAATACCCATTGTTTCGTGTTCTGTCTTGTGTTTAGGAATTTAATACCCTATTAATACCACCTCACCCCATCCACCTCACTCAAATGTAGATATAAACAAATCGAAGATGTGTAAGTTCTATTCAGTTGTGTATATGTGTAAACTAAAGTCTTTGAAAATTTAATAAGTTTTATGAAACGCGCTCAAGTGTCGCATCAGACTAGAAATAAAAATGAATTTTGGAGAATTGATTTTTGAATTACCACAAACAGTGAAAAGAAACGTACGAAAGATCGAGAAAATTCGTGTTAGAATTATTAATCTTACTTTTTCGGTCATATTTAATAATATATGTCTACAGGAAAGACTGCTACCAAAATATACTAATATATATATATATATATATATATATATATATATATATATATATATATATATATATATATATATATATATATATATATATATATATATATATATATATATATATATATATATATATATATATGTATATATATATATATATATATATATATATATATATATATATATATATATATATATATATATATATATATATATATATATATATATATATATATATATATGTCGTACCTAATAACCAGAACGCACTTCTCAGCCTACTATTCAAGGCCCGATTTGCCTAATAAGCCAAGTTTTCATGAATTAATGTTTTTTCGTCTACCTAACCTACCTAACCTAACCTAACCTAGCTTTTTTTGGCTACCTAACCTAACCTTACCTATAAATATAGGTTAGGTTAGGTTAGGTAGGGTTGGTTAGGTTCGGTCATATATCTACATTAATTTTAACTCCAATAAAAAAAAATTGACCTCATACATAGAGAAAAGGGTTGCTTTATCATTTCATAAGAAAAAAATTATAGTAAATATATTAATTCAGGAAAACTTGGCTTAATAGGCAAATCGGGCCTTGAATAGTAGGCTGAGAAGTGAGTTCTGGCTACTAGGTACGACATATATATATATATATGTATATATATATATATATATATATATGTCGTACCTAGTAGCCAGAACGCACTTCTGAGCCTACTATGCAAGGCCCGATTTGCCTAATAAGCCATGTTTTCCTGAATTAATATATTTTCTTTATTTTTTTCCTTATGAAATGATAAAGCTACCCATTTCATTATGTATGAGGTCAATATTTTTTTATTGGAGTTAAAATTAAAGTAGATATATGACCGAACCTAACCAACCTTACCTAACCTAACCTAACCTATCTTTATAGGTTAGGTTAGGTTAGGTAGCCGAAAAAGTTAGGTTAGGTTAGGTTAGGTAGTCGAAAAACAATTAATTCATGAAAACTTGGCTTATTAGGCAAATCGGGCCTTGCATAGTAGGCTGAGAAGTGCATTCTGGCAACTAGATACGACATATATATATATATATATATATATATATATATATATATATATATATATATATATATATATATATATATATATATATATATATATATATATATATATATATATATATATATATATATATATATATATATATATATATATATATATTGTGACATTAACGCGTTGGTGTTCGGCTGTTCAAAGCTAGGGGTATGGCCTCGTCACATAGTAATAAAAAAAAATAGAAAATCTGGAACTTCGTCTGTGGTAAGGTAAGGAGAAGACACACAAACCACAAGTAAATTTTAACAATGAAATTTTAATTACGTTAAAGAAAACAAAACATGAATAAAATGGACATACAAATTCGTATAATAAAATCAATCAATCAAAATAATAAGAATAATCAAATGACACAATGAAAAGTTACGTTAAGACAAGTGAGTAATAACAAGAAGTGCAAATAACGTAAATATTGGTGCAGGAATATTGGCTTTAAGCTATCACCTCTCTTAGTACACGTAAGCCACAGCTTAGTCTACCAAGAAGACGTGTTAACCTTATGAAAGCACTGAATATTCTGAAGACTGAGGTCGTGGCGGCCCCAGACATCAAGTAGTATGGTGGGTGGAGTGCAGTTGCAGCCGGATCCGTAGCCAATCAGCGAGGAGCCGGCAACAAGACAGGTAGTTTGGCGGTTTGAGGTGGAGCAGGTGTTCCTGGCTGCATACGTTTTGCGCTCTGGCAAACCTTGCTGGTGTTGTCGTTGTTGGATTTTTCTTCCATAGTAGTTTTATATAGATGTATCGACGTATTTTTGGAGGGAAGAGCAGGCTCAATCTCTTGAAGGAGATTATCGTCACAATATATATATATATATATATATATATATATATATATATATATATATATATATATATATATATATATATATATATATATATATATATATATATATATATATATGTCGTACCTAGTAGCCAGAACGCACTTCTTAGCCTACTATGCAAGGCCCGATTTGCCTAATAAGCCAAGTTTTCATGAATTAATATATTTTCACTAATTTTTTTCTTATGAAATGATAAAGCAACCCATTTCATTATGCATGAGGTCAATTTCTTTTTATTGGAGTTAAAATTAACGTAGATATATGATCGAACCTAACCAACCCTACCTAACCTAACCTAACCTATCTATATAGGTTAGGTTAGGTTAGGTGGCCGAAAAAGTTAGGTTAGGTTAGGTAGGTTAGGTAGTCGAAAAACAATTAATTCATGAAAACTTGGCTTATTAGGCAAATTGGGCCTTGCATAGTAGGCTGAGAAGTGCGTTCTGGCTACTAGGTACGACATATATATATATATATATATATATATATATATATATATATATATATATATATATATATATATATATATATATATATATATATATATATATATATATATATATATATATATATATATATATATATATATATATATATATATATATATATATATATATATATATATATATATATTAAATATGACCGAAAAAGTAAGATTAATAATTCTAACACGAATTTTCTCAATCTTTCGTACATTTCTTTTCACTGTTGGAGGTAAATAAAAAATCAATTCTCCAAAATTCATTTTTATTTCTAGTCTGATGCGACACGAGCGCGTTTCGTAAAACTTATTAAATTTTCAAAGACTTTAGTTCACAAATACACAACTGAATAGAACTTACGCATCTCCGATTTTATATCTACATTTGAGTGAGGTGGAAGGGGTGATGTGGCATTAACACAAGACAGAACAAGATGTGGCATTAATAGGGTATTAATTTCATCAACACAAGACAGAACAAGAGTATTAATAGGGTATTAATTTCATCAACACAAGACAGAACACGAAACAATGGATATTGAATAGAAGTGTTTGTAGAAAGCCTATTGGTCCATATTTCTTGATGCTTCTATATTGGAGCGGAGTCTTGAGGTGGGTAGAATATAGTTGTGCAATAATTTGCTGTTGATTGCTGGTGTTGACTTCTTGATGTGTAGTGCCTCGCAAACGTCAAGCCGCCTGCTATCGCTGTATCTATCGATGATTTCTGTGTTGTTTACTAGGATTTCTCTGGCGATGGTTTGGTTGTGGGAAGAGATTATATGTTCCTTAATGGAGCCCTGTTGCTTATGCATCGTTAAACGCCTAGAAATAGATGTTGTTGTCTTGCCTATATACTGGGTTTTTTGGAGCTTACAGTCTCCAAGAGGGCATTTGAAGGCATAGACGACGTTAGTCTCTTTTAAAGCGTTCTGTTTTGTGTCTGGAGAGTTTCTCATGAGTAGGCTGGCCGTTTTTCTGGTTTTATAGTAAATCGTCAGTTGTATCCTCTGATTTTTGTCTGTAGGGATAACGTTTCTATTAACAATATCTTTCAGGACCCTTTCCTCCGTTTTATGAGCTGTGGAAAAGAAGTTCCTGTAAAATAGTCTAATAGGGGGTATAGGTGTTGTGTTAGTTGTCTCTTCAGAGGTTGCAGGGCTTTTCACTTTCCTTCTTATGATGTCTTCGACGAAACCATTGGAGAAGCCGTTTTTGACTAGGACCTGCCTTACCCTACAGAGTTCTTCGTCGACTTGCTTCCATTCTGATGCTCTCAGCCACACTTTCACTTTCCTTCTTATAATGTCTTCGACGAAACCATTGGAGAAGCCGTTATTGACTAGGACCTGCCTTACCCTACAGAGTTCTTCGTCGACTTGCTTCCATTCTGTGCTCTCAGCCACAGCTCTGAATGGAAGCAAGTCGACGAAGAACTTAAATTTAAGAACTAAATTTCTTAGAGAAAGGTAAGATAGACTCTGAAACTCACGAAACTTACTTTATTGCAGATAAAACTGATTTGGCAACGATGAAACTCAAACTAGAGCTGGCCAAGATCGAACGCGAGCAGCAAAGGGAAGCAGCTGCCATGCAAAGAGAAGCCGTCGAGCAACAAAGGGAAGCAGCTGCCATACGAAAGGAAGAAAAGGAACTAGAAGCTGCCTTGAGGAAGGAAGAACAAGAACGTGAGATTGCAATACTCCGTGAGCGGGAACGAATACAACTTGAAACAAAACAACGCCAATTGGAGATGCAACACGAACATGACAAGCAACACGCAACTCTGGCTATGGAATGTCGTAAACAAGAATTCGCGTTGGAAACTTCACACCTCGCTCAACGCCAGCAAGCTACCGCCAATCTTCCCATCAGTTTCAATGTATCACATGCAAGTAAGTTAATGCCACCATTCGTAGAAACAGAAGTTGATGTGTTTTTCACCACCTTTGAAACCCTTGCTAATCAACTTAGTTGGCCTGCCGACCAATGGGCACCCCTTCTCAGAGTACATCTTACAGGTAGAGCTGCAGTTACACTCAGTACTTTGGCGTCTGAGAATGACTACCAGACTCTGAAACAAGCAGTGTTGGACGCCTACCTTCTCTCCACCGAAAGTTATCGAAGGAAAATCCGTGACCACCTGAAGGCAAGTACCACTACCTTTCTCGAATTTGCTAATACCAAAAGGAGATATTTTATGAAATGGCTGGAAGCAGCACATGTCTCTACCTTTGCAGAACTCGTCAACCTCATGCTGGTTGAAGAATTCTTGAGGCGTGTGCCGCCTCCTGTCCTTCTATATTTAGCAGATAAAGAAGAAACCGACTACCTAAAGTGTGCTAAGTCGGCTGACACTTACAGCCTCATCCACCGGCTAACACCAGAACCATCTTCCAGTAAGAAGTCGTGGTACAGTTACGAGAAAGTGGGTACCGATCAAGCTGGCTCGCAATTGTACTGTAAGTATTGTAGACTCTATGGACATACCATAGATAAATGTGGTAAGTCTCAATACAAAGGAACCACCGAAACGCCAAAACCCAAACAGACTCCTCCTAAGTCCGGTAAGCCTGTGATGAATGTTGGTGTTCATGTTAATGATCTTTCTCTTTTCAGTAAACACCTGTATACAGGAACTGTCTCTGCCAACGGTTGAAATCCAGAGGGACGTTTCAAACTGAAGATCTTGAGGGACACAGCGGCTCTTCAATCGATTATTTTGAAGTCAGCTGTGCCCAGCATCGCCTACACCGGAGAAACTGTCTTCATCACTGACCTCACTGCTACCACTCCTTATCCTCTCGCCAGAGTCCACCTGGATTGTCCCTTCGTGAACGGAGAAGTCCAAGTCGCCATCAGGGAAAAGCCTTTTCCCATGCCTGGAGTGCAACTTCTCCTCGGCAACTACTTGGCAGAAGACCTGCAACCGACCAACCTGATCGTCATGGACAAACCCCAGGTGTGTACCTTTGTGATGGATAATCCCATTTTTGAGTATGTTCCAGCAAAGGTTCAAGAGAGTGATGAAGTTTCATCCGGTTTTAGTGACCACCCGTGCACAAGCCGAACGACCACAGCCAGCTGACTCTACTGCTACCGCTGTCCCTCAAGACCCTCAGAAACTACCCCCGAATCTGACCAAGTTGGAGTGGTGTAAGTTACAGAGGGAAGATCTTACCTTGACACCATTATTTTTCCAGGCTGAGACTCAACCTGACACTATTCCTGGGTTCTTCCTAGAGAACGAGTTGCTCTACCACAGATATAGACACAGTTAACTGAAGGAGGAGGACGATTGGGCCAACGTGGAACAGAACATATGGGCATATATATATATATATATATATATATATATATATATATATATATATATATATATATATATATATATATATATATATATATATATATATATATATATATATATATATATATATATATATATATATATATATATATATATATATATATATATATATATATATATATATATATATATATATATATATATATATATATATATATATATATATATATATATATATATATATATATATATATATATATATATATATATATATATATATATATATATATATATATATATATATATATATATATATATGCGAACAAGCCAGAATGGTCCCCTGGACAATATGCAACTGAAAACTCACACCCCAGAAGTGACTCGAACCCATACTCCCAGAAGCAACGCAACTGGTATGTACAAGACGCCTTAATCCACTTGACCATCACGACCGGACATAATGAGGTGATAGCCGAGGCTATTTGAACCACCCCACCGTCTTGTACATACCAGTTGCGTTGCTTCTGGGAGTATGGGTTCGAGTCACTTCTGGGGTGTGAGTTTTCAGTTGCATATTGTCCAGGGGACCATTCTGGCTTGTTCGCATTTGTGTTCCTCACGTGTGCCCCTAAGAATGAGGTGATTTGGTAAAATGCTATGCCCAAGATAACTATCCGAGTGCCGGCGGTGGGGTGGTTCAAATAGCCTCGGCTATCACCTCATTATGTCCGGTCGTGATGGTCAAGTGGATTAAGGCGTCTTGTACATACCAGTTGCGTTGCTTCTGGGAGTATGGGTTCGAGTCACTTCTGGGGTGTGAGTTTTCAGTTGCATATTGTCCAGGGGACCATTCTGGCTTGTTCGCATATATATATATATATATATATATATATATATATATATATATATATATATATATATATATATATATATATATATATATATATATATATATATATATTTATATATATATATTTATATATATATATATATATATATATATATATATATATATATATATATATATATATATATATATATATATATATATATATATATATATATATATATATATATATATATATATATATATATATATATATATATATATATATATATATATATATATATATATATATATATATATATATATATATATATATATATGTTCTGTTCCACGTTGGCCCAATCGTCCTCCTCCTTCAGTTAACTGTGTCTATATCTGTGGTAGAGCAACTCGTTCTCTAGGAAGAACCCAGGAATAGTGTCAGGTTGAGTCTCAGCCTGGAAAAATAATGGTGTCAAGGTAAGATCTTCCCTCTGTAACTTACACCACTCCAACTTGGTCAGATTCGGGGGTAGTTTCTGAGGGTCTTGAGGGACAGCGGTAGCAGTAGAGTCAGCTGGCTGTGGTCGTTCGGCTTGTGCACGGGTGGTCACTAAAACCGGATGAAACTTCATCACTCTCTTGAACCTTTGCTGGAACATACTCAAAAATGGGATTATCCATCACAAAGGTACACACCTGGGGTTTGTCCATGACGATCAGGTTGGTCGGTTGCAGGTCTTCTGCCAAGTAGTTGCCGAGGAGAAGTTGCACTCCAGGCATGGGAAAAGGCTTTTCCCTGATGGCGACTTGGACTTCTCCGTTCACGAAGGGACAATCCAGGTGGACTCTGGCGAGAGGATAAGGAGTGGTAGCAGTGAGGTCAGTGATGAAGACAGTTTCTCCGGTGTAGGCGATGCTGGGCACAGCTGACTTCAAAATAATCGATTGAAGAGCCGCTGTGTCCCTCAAGATCTTCAGTTTGAAACGTCCCTCTGGATTTGAACCGTTGGCAGAGACAGTTCCTGTATACAGGTGTTTACTGAAAAGAGAAAGATCATTAACATGAACACCAACATTCATCACAGGCTTACCGGACTTAGGAGGAGTCTGTTTGGGTTTTGGCGTTTCGGTGGTTCCTTTGTATTGAGACTTACCACATTTATCTATGGTATGTCCATAGAGTCTACAATACTTACAGTACAATGGCGAGCCAGCTTGATCGGTACCCACTTTCTCGTAACTGTACCACGACTTCTTACTGGAAGATGGTTCTGGTGTTAGCCGGTGGATGAGGCTGTAAGTGTCAGCCGACTTAGCACACTTTAGGTAGTCGGTTTCTTCTTTATCTGCTAAATATAGAAGGACAGGAGGCGGCACACGCCTCAAGAATTCTTCAACCAGCATGAGGTTGACGAGTTCTGCAAAGGTAGAGACATGTGCTGCTTCCAGCCATTTCATAAAATATCTCCTTTTGGTATTAGCAAATTCGAGAAAGGTAGTGGTACTTGCCTTCAGGTGGTCACGGATTTTCCTTCGATAACTTTCGGTGGAGAGAAGGTAGGCGTCCAACACTGCTTGTTTCAGAGTCTGGTAGTCATTCTCAGACGCCAAAGTACTGAGTGTAACTGCAGCTCTACCTGTAAGATGTACTCTGAGAAGGGGTGCCCATTGGTCGGCAGGCCAACTAAGTTGATTAGCAAGGGTTTCAAAGGTGGTGAAAAACACATCAACTTCTGTTTCTACGAATGGTGGCATTAACTTACTTGCATGTGATACATTGAAACTGATGGGAAGATTGGCGGTAGCTTGCTGGCGTTGAGCGAGGTGTGAAGTTTCCAACGCGAATTCTTGTTTACGACATTCCATAGCCAGAGTTGCGTGTTGCTTGTCATGTTCGTGTTGCATCTCCAATTGGCGTTGTTTTGTTTCAAGTTGTATTCGTTCCCGCTCACGGAGTATTGCAATCTCACGTTCTTGTTCTTCCTTCCTCAAGGCAGCTTCTAGTTCCTTTTCTTCCTTTCGTATGGCAGCTGCTTCCCTTTGTTGCTCGACGGCTTCTCTTTGCATGGCAGCTGCTTCCCTTTGCTGCTCGCGTTCGATCTTGGCCAGCTCTAGTTTGAGTTTCATCGTTGCCAAATCAGTTTTATCTGCAATAAAGTAAGTTTCGTGAGTTTCAGAGTCTATCTTACCTTTCTCTAAGAAATTTAGTTCTTAAATTTAAGTTCTTCGTCGACTTGCTTCCATTCAGAGCTGTGGCTGAGAGCACAGAATGGAAGCAAGTCGACGAAGAACTCTGTAGGGTAAGGCAGGTCCTAGTCAATAACGGCTTCTCCAATGGTTTCGTCGAAGACATCATAAGAAGGAAAGTGAAAGTGTGGCTGAGAGCATCAGAATGGAAGCAAGTCGACGAAGAACTCTGTAGGGTAAGGCAGGTCCTAGTCAAAAACGGCTTCTCCAATGGTTTCGTCGAAGACATCATAAGAAGGAAAGTGAAAAGCCCTGCAACCTCTGAAGAGACAACTAACACAACACCTATACCCCCTATTAGACTATTTTACAGGAACTTCTTTTCCACAGCTCATAAAACGGAGGAAAGGGTCCTGAAAGATATTGTTAATAGAAACGTTATCCCTACAGACAAAAATCAGAGGATACAACTGACGATTTACTATAAAACCAGAAAAACGGCCAGCCTACTCATGAGAAACTCTCCAGACACAAAACAGAACGCTTTAAAAGAGACTAACGTCGTCTATGCCTTCAAATGCCCTCTTGGAGACTGTAAGCTCCAAAAAACCCAGTATATAGGCAAGACAACAACATCTATTTCTAGGCGTTTAACGATGCATAAGCAACAGGGCTCCATTAAGGAACATATAATCTCTTCCCACAACCAAACCATCGCCAGAGAAATCCTAGTAAACAACACAGAAATCATCGATAGATACAGCGATGGCAGGCGGCTTGACGTTTGCGAGGCACTACACATCAAGAAGTCAACACCAGCAATCAACAGCAAATTATTGCACAACTATATTCTACCCACCTCAAGACTCCGCTCCAATATAGAAGCATCAAGAAATATGGACCAATAGGCTTTCTACAAACACTTCTATTCAATATCCATTGTTTCGTGTTCTGCCTTGTGTTGATGAAATTAATACCCTATTAATACTCTTGTTCTGTCTTGTGTTGATGAAATTAATACCCTATTAATGCCACATCTTGTTCTGTCTTGTGTTAATGCCACATCACCCCTTCCACCTCACTCAAATGTAGATATAAAATCGGAGATGCGTAAGTTCTATTCAGTTGTGTATTTGTGAACTAAAGTCTTTGAAAATTTAATAAGTTTTACGAAACGCGCTCGTGTCGCGTCAGACTAGAAATAAAAATGAATTTTGGAGAATTGATTTTTTATTTACCTCCAACAGTGAAAAGAAATGTACGAAAGATTGAGAAAATTCGTGTTAGAATTATTAATCTTACTTTTTCGGTCATATTTAATATATATATATATATATATATATATATATATATATATATATATATATATATATATATATATATATATATATATATATATATATATATATATATATATATATATATATATATATATATATATATATATATATGTCGTACCTAGTAGCCAGAACGCACTTCTCAGCCTACTATGCAAGGCCCAATTTGCCTAATAAGCCAAGTTTTCATGAATTAATTGTTTTTCGACTACCTAACCTACCTAACCTAACCTAACTTTTTCGGCCACCTAACCTAACCTAACCTATATAGATAGGTTAGGTTAGGTTAGGTAGGGTTGGTTAGGTTCGATCATATATCTACGTTAATTTTAACTCCAATAAAAAGAAATTGACCTCATGCATAATGAAATGGGTTGCTTTATCATTTCATAAGAAAAAAATTAGTGAAAATATATTAATTCATGAAAACTTGGCTTATTAGGCAAATCGGGCCTTGCATAGTAGGCTAAGAAGTGCGTTCTGGCTACTAGGTACGACATATATATATATATATATATATATATATATATATATATATATATATATATATATATATATATATATATATATATATATATTGTGACGATAATCTCCTTCAAGAGATTGAGCCTGCTCTTCCCTCCAAAAATACGTCGATACATCTATATAAAACTACTATGGAAGAAAAATCCAACAACGACAACACCAGCAAGGTTTGCCAGAGCGCAAAACGTATGCAGCCAGGAACACCTGCTCCACCTCAAACCGCCAAACTACCTGTCTTGTTGCCGGCTCCTCGCTGATTGGCTACGGATCCGGCTGCAACTGCACTCCACCCACCATACTACTTGATGTCTGGGGCCGCCACGACCTCAGTCTTCAGAATATTCAGTGCTTTCATAAGGTTAACACGTCTTCTTGGTAGACTAAGCTGTGGCTTACGTGTACTAAGAGAGGTGATAGCTTAAAGCCAATATTCCTGCACCAATATTTACGTTATTTGCACTTCTTGTTATTACTCACTTGTCTTAACGTAACTTTTCATTGTGTCATTTTATTATTCTTATTATTTTGATAGATTGATTTTATTATACGAATTTGTATGTCCATTTTATTCATGTTTTGTTTTCTTTAACGTAATTAAAATTTCATTTTTCGTACATTTCTTTTCACTGTTGGAGGTAATTCAAAAATCAATTTTCCAAAATTCATTTTTATTTCTAGTCTGACGCGACACGAACGCATTTCGTAAGACTTATTACATTTTCAAAGACTTTAGTTTACAAATACACAACTGAATTGAACTTACACATCTCCGATTTTGTTTATATCTACATTTGAGTGTGGTGGATGGGGTGAGGTGGCATTAATAGGGTATTAATTTCATCAACACAAGACACAACAAGAGGTGGCATTAATAGGGTATTAATTTCATCAACACAAGACACAACAAGAGGTGGCATTAATAGGGTATTAATTTCATAAACACAAGACAGAACACGTAAGAGTGGGTATTGAATAGAAGTGATTGTAAAAAGCCTATTGGTCCATATTTCTTGATGCTACTATATTGGAGCGGAGTCTTGAGGTGGGTAGAATATAGTTGTGCATTAATTGGCTGTTGATTGCTGGTGTTGACTTCTTAATGTGTAGTGCCTCGCAAACGTCAAGCCGCCTGCTATCGCTGTATCTATCGATGATTTCTGTGTTGTTTACTAGGATTTCTCTGGCGATGGTTTGGTTGTGGGAAGATATTATATGTTCCTTAATGGAGCCCTGTTGTTTATGCATCGTTAAACGCCTAGAAAGAGATGTTGTCTTGCCTATATACTGGGTTTTTTGGAGCTTACAGTCCCCAAGTGGGCATTTGAAGGCATAGACGACGTTGGTCTCTTTTAAAGCGTTCTGCTTTGTGTCTGGAGAGTTTCTCATGAGTAGGCTGGCCGTTTTTCTGGTTTTATAGTAAATCGTCAGTTGTATCCTCTGAATTTTGTCTCTAGGGATAACGTTTCTATCAACAATATCTTTCAGGACCCGTTCCTCTGTTTTATGAGCTGTGGAAAAGAAGTTCCTGTAAAATACTGCAGGTATGTTGACGACATTTTTACACAGGTACCTGATGTCAGACATCTGCAAGAGCTGAAGGAGGCATTTGAGCAGAGTTCCGTGCTGCGTTTCACTTACGAGATGGAAAAGGATGTGAAGCTGCCCTTTCTAGATGTAACAGTCATGGAAAGGAGCGGAGGTTTCCACACTGCAGTCTACACTAAGGAAACGAACATAGGAATGTGCCTAAATGCCAACAGTGACTGCCCAGACAGGTACAAGAGGAGTGTTGTTAACGCATATGTCGACCGTGCTCTAAGCCACAGCTCAGAATGGAAGCAAGTCGACGAAGAACTCTGTAGGGTAAGGCAGGTCCTAGTCAACAACGGCTTCTCCAATGGTTTCGTCGAAGACATCATAAGAAGGAAAGTGAAACGCCATGCAACCTCTGAAGAGACAACTAATATCGACAACTTATATCGAGAGCTGGGGTTGTTGCTGTTGCGAACTCGTTGGAAGAAGTGGTTAGAGGTGTTTGTTTGGGTTTAAACTGTTAGCTGATAGAGGTATGGGAATTGATTTGGAGGAAGGAGACAATAAAAGTACGTGTTTGTGGGAGAAAGGAATTGGCAAAATGATCAGGGAAAGAGAAGGGCATCAAAATAACAATTCACTTAAGGTATATTACACTAACAGTAGAAGTCTAAGAAATAAAATTAACGAATTAAATGCTCTTGTCTGCACAGAAAAAATAGATATTATTGCACTTACCGAAACGTGGATAAATGTAGAAAATAGAGAACTATTAGCTGAATATCAAATAAATGGATTTAAACTATTTCACACAGATAGATATATTACACGAGGAGGGGGAGTAGCCATATATGTTAGGGACAATTTGAAATGTAGTCTCAAAGAGGGAATCAAAACTGAGCCACACACAGAAACTATTTGGATAGAATTATACGAAAAAGCAAATAATATTATAATAGGAGTTATATATAGGCCACCAAATTTAGACAGAATGGAAGCAAAGCATCTATGGGATGAAATATCTAGGGCATCTAGATCTAACAGTATTTACGTCATGGGTGACTTTAATTTTAGTGGAATAAACTGGTTGAACAAAACAGGGAATAGTGAAGCAGAAGATTTTCTATAATTAATTGACGATTGCTTTCTTACGCAACACATTAAGGAACCAACACGGGAAAATAATATTTTAGATTTAGTGTTAACTAACAGGGAAACACAAATTAATGACATCGAAATAGGGAGTGAGCTAGGGAACAGTGATCACTAAGAAATCAGATTTAGCATAGAATGGAATAGACCTGTAGGAGAAAATTCTGTTAAAGTGCCAGATTTTCGAAAAGCTGATTTTAATAGCCTTAGAATTTTTTTGGGTCAAATTGATTGGAAAGTCTTGGGTATGGGGTGGGGGCCGGTCTTGGAGCGAGACATGAACCCAGCAATAGGTGACGTAAATGGGGATTTCGATGTGGATTCAATATATAACTTATTTAAGAATATTCTAAACAAAGCACAGGAACATAGTATTGAATACCTTACAAATTGAATAGATCGAATACTAATGACCCAAAGTGGATAACTAAGAATTTGAAGAACCTTATAGGTAAAAAGAGAGCTTGGTACAAAAGGATTAAAAATGGGGAGGTCACGTTAGAACAGGAATTCGTACAACTGGTTAGAAATGTTAAAAAAGAGATAAGGAAAGCAAAAAGAAACTATGAAGTTCGCATAGCAGGGCAAGCAAAGACAAATCCTAAAGGGTTTTTTCAGTTATATCGTACTAAGACTAGGGAAAGGATAGGTCCATTAAAAACTGAGACAGGTCAAATAACAGATAGTGATGAAGAGATGAGTAGTATTTTTAATAAATATTTTGTATCTGTATTTACTAAAGAGGAACTTAACAATATGCCTTCGGCCGAACAAGTCTATGTGGGTAGGGACGAGGTCAGGGTGACGAGTTTAACAGTTAGCAGGGAGGATGTTCTTAAACAAATAGTAAAACTCAAACCAAACAAATCCCCAGGGCCGGATGAAGTGTTTGCCAGGATGCTTAAAGAATGCAAAGAGGAGCTTTGTGACCCACTGTCAACCATATTTAGTAAATCAATAGAGTCAGGCAGAGTGCCAGAGTTTTGGAAAGTTGCTAATGTGATACCAGTTTTTAAGCAAGGAGATAGATCACTTGCGTCTAACTATCGACCAATTAGCCTAACGTCTATTGTGGGAAAGTTACTCGAATCTATAATAGCAAATAAAATTCGTCTTCATCTTGAAAAACATAAATTAATAATTGAGTCGCAACATGGTTTTATAAATGGCCGTTCATGTTTAACAAATTTGTTATCTTTTTATTCTAGTATTGTTGAGGCAGTTGATAGTGGTAAGGATTGCGATGTTGTGTACCTTGACTTTAGCAAAGCTTTTGATACAGTGCCACATGAAAGACTGATTAAAAAGTTAGAGTCTCATGGTATTGGGGGTGCTATATTAAGCTGGATTAGGGCATGGCTATACCAAAGGAAACAGAGAGTTAGTATAAATGGAGTCAAGTCAGAGTGGGAAAATGTTGTAAGTGGGGTGCCTCAGGGCTCTGTCCTGGGACCTCTGTTGTTTATAATATATATAAATGATTTAGATTCAGGTTTGAGTAGCAACATTTGCAAATTTGCCGATGATACGAACATCAGTAGGGAAATTAATTCGGAGGAGGACTTACTATCACTTCAAGTTGATCTAGATAGGGTTTTGAAATGGTCGAAGGATCGGCAGATGCAGTTTAATGCTGATAAATGTAAAGTTCTGAGGTTAGGTAATGATGATAGCGTTACAAGATACGAGCAAGATGGTGTTGAGATTGCGAAGTCGAATTGCGAAAGGGATCTGGGAGTTATGATTAGCAAGAATTTAAAACAAAAGGATCAATGCATAAATGTTCGTAATAAGGCAAATCGGACACTTGGATTTATTAATCGCAGCGTTAGTAACAAGACACCTGGTGTGGTTCTCAAGCTATATCTTGCTCTAGTTAGGCCCCATTTAGATTATGCAGTTCAGTTTTGGTCGCCATATTATAGAATGGATATAAATTCACTTGAACGTGTCCAGCGTAGGATGACTAAGTTAATTCCCCAAATTAGAAATCTTTCATATGAAGAAAGATTAACAAAGCTTAAGTTGCATTCACTGGAAAGGCGAAGAGTTAGGGGTGACATGATAGAGGTTTACAAGTGGGTGAATGGACATAACAAAGGGGATAATAATAGGGTATTAAAAGTACCAACACAAGACAGAACACGAAACAATAAGTATAAATTGGATAAGTTTAGATTTAGGAAAGACTTGGGTAAATACTGGTTCAGTAACAGGGTTGTTGATTTGTGGAACCAATTGCCGCGTAACATTGTGGAGGTGGGGTCCCTCGATTGTTTCAAGCATGGGTTGGACATGTATATGAGTGGGATTGGGTGGTTATAAATAGGAGCTGCCTCGCATGGGCCAATAGGCCTTCTGCAGTTGCCTTTGTTCTTATGTTCTTATGTTCTTAACTAACACAACACCTATACCCTCTATTAGACTATTTTACAGGAACTTCTTTTCCTTCTTTAATAATACATATAATATTATTAAATATGACCGTAAAAGTAAGATTAATAATTCTAACACGAATTTTCTCAATGTTTCTTATATTTCTTTTCACTGTTGATGGTAACTGAAAAATCAATTCTCCTAAATTCCTTTTTATTTCTAGTCTGACGCGACACTTGAACACGTTTTGTAAAACTTATTACATTTTCAAAGACTTTAGTTTACACACACACAACTATAATTGAACAGAGTTTAAAACAGCTTCGATTTTATACCTGCATTTGGGTGAGGTGATATGTTACAACAGTTTTGGATGAGGTGAAAACAAACTTTCAACACTAGACAGAACACGAAACAATGGGTATAATATTTTGTAAGTTAAAGGGAAGAATGGAAGTAACTGCAAAGGGCCTATTGGCCTATATTTCTTGATGCTTCTATATTGGTGCGGAGTCTTGAAGTGGGTTGAATATAGTTGTGCATTAATTGGCTGATGATTGCTGGTGTCAACTTAATGTGTAGTGCCTCGCAGATATCTAGCCGCCTGCTATCGCTGTATCTATCGATGATTTCTGTGTTGTTTGTTAAGACTTCTCTGGTGATGGTTTGGTTTTGAGAGGAATTTATATATTCCTCTATGGAGCCCTGTTGCTTATGCCTGGAAAGAGACGTTGTTGTCATGCCTATATACTGAGTTCTTTACATAAGAACATAAGAACATAAGAACAAAGGTAACTGCAAAAGGCCTATTGGCCCATACGAGGCAGCTCCTATTCTATAACCACCCAATCCCACTCATATACTTGTCCAACCCGTGCTTGAAACAATCGAGGGACCCCACCTCCACAATGTTACGCGGCAATTGGTTCCACAAATCAACAACCCTGTTACTGAACCAGTATTTACCCAAGTCTTTCCTAAATCTAAACTTATCCAATTTATACCCATTGTTTCGTGTTCTGTCCTGTGTTGATACTTTTAATACCCTATTAATATCCCCCCGGTTATGTCCATTCATCCACTTGTAAACCTCTATCATGTCACCCCTAACTCTTCGCCTTTCCAGTGAATGCAACTTAAGCTTTGTTAATCTTTCTTCATATGAAAGATTTCTAATTTGGGGAATTAACTTAGTCATCCTACGCTGGACACGTTCAAGTGAATTTATATCCATTCTATAATATGGCGACCAAAACTGAACTGCATAATCTAAATGGGGCCTAACTAGAGCAAGATATAGCTTGAGAACCACACCAGGTGTCTTGTTACTAACGCTGCGATTAATAAATCCAAGTGTCCGATTTGCCTTATTACGAACATTTATGCATTGATCCTTTTGTTTTAAATTCTTACTAATCATAACTCCCAGATCCCTTTCGCAATCCGACTTCGCAATCACAACACCATCTAGCTCGTATCTTGTAACTCTATCATCATTACCTAACCTCAGAACTTTACATTTATCAGCATTAAACTGCATCTGCCAATCCTTTGACCATTTCAAAACCCTATCTAGATCAACTTGAAGTGATAGTGAGTCCTCCTCCGAATTAATTTCCCTACCGATTTTCGTATCATCGGCAAATTTGCAAATGTTGCTACTCAAACCTGAATCTAAATCATTTATATATATTATAAACAACAGAGGTCCCAGGACAGAGCCTTGAGGCACTCCACTTACAACATTTTCCCACTCTGACTTGATTCCATTTATACTAACTCTCTGTTTCCTTTGGTATAGCCATGCCCTAATCCAGCTTAATATAGCACCCCCAATACCATGAGACTCTATCTTTTTAATCAGTCTTTCATGTGGCACTGTATCAAAAGCTTTGCTAAAGTCAAGGTATACAACATCGCAATCCTTACCACTATCAACTGCCTCAACAATGCTAGAATAAAAAGATAACAAATTTGTTAAACATGAACGGCCATTTATAAAACCATGTTGCGACTCAATTATTAATTTATGTTTTTCAAGATGAAGACGAATTTTATTTGCTATTATAGATTCGAGTAACTTTCCCACAATAGACGTTAGGCTAATTGGTCGATAGTTAGACGCAAGTGATCTATCTCCTTTCTTAAAAACTGGTATCACATTAGCAACTTTCCAAAACTCTGGCACTCTGCCTGACTCTAATGATTTATTAAATATGGTTGACAGTGGGTCACAAAGCTCCTCTTTGCATTCGTTAAGCACCCTGGCAAACACTTCATCCGGCCCTGGGGATTTGTTTGGTTTGAGTTTTACTATTTGTTTAAGAACATCCTCCCTGGTAACTGTTAAACTCGTCAACCTGTCCTCGTCCCCACCCACATAGACTTGTTCGGCTGAAGGCATATTGTTAAGTTCCTCTTTAGTAAATACAGATACAAAATATTTATTAAAAATACTACTCATCTCTTCATCACTATCTGTTATTTGACCTGTCTCAGTTTTT
The DNA here is from genome assembly GCF_040958095.1 of Procambarus clarkii. Classification (NCBI taxonomy): domain Eukaryota; kingdom Metazoa; phylum Arthropoda; class Malacostraca; order Decapoda; family Cambaridae; genus Procambarus; species Procambarus clarkii. Next base: position 9,840,647 of record NC_091151.1, read on the forward strand.
AATGGACCTATCCTTTCCCTAGTCTTAGTACGATATAACTGAAAAAACCCTTTAGGATTTGTCTTTGCTTGCCCTGCTATGCGAACTTCATAGTTTCTTTTTGCTTTCCTTATCTCTTTTTTAACATTTCTAACCAGTTGTACGAATTCCTGTTCTAAAGTGACCTCCCCATTTTTAATCCTTTTGTACCAAGCTCTCTTTTTACCTATAAGGTTCTTCAAATTCTTTGTTATCCACTTTGGGTCATTAGTATTCGATCTATTCAATTTGTATGGTATACTACGTTCCTGTGCTTTGTTTAGAATATTCTTAAATAAGTTATATATTGAATCCACATCGAAATCCCCATTTAAGTCACCTATCGCTGGGTTCATGTCTCGCTCCAAGACCGGCCCACACCCCATACCCAAGACTTTCCAATCAATTTGACCCAAAAAATTTCTTAGGCTATTAAAATCAGCTTTACGAAAATCTGGCACTTTAACAGAATTTTCTCCTACTGGTCTATTCCATTCTATGCTAAATCTGATTTCTTTGTGATCACTGCTCCCTAGCTCACTCCCTATTTCGATGTCATTAATTTGCGTTTCCCTGTTAGTTAACACTAAATCTAAAATATTATTTTCCCGTGTTGGTTCCTTAATGTGTTGCGTAAGAAAGCAATCGTCAATTAATTCTAGAAAATCTTCTGCTTCACTATTCCCTGTTTTGTTCAACCAGTTTATTCCGCTAAAATTAAAGTCACCCATGACATAAATACTGTTAGATCTAGATGCTCTAGATATTTCATCCCATAGATGCTTTGCTTCCATTCTGTCTAAATTTGGTGGCCTATATATTACTCCTATTATAATATTATTAGCTTTTTCGTTTAATTCAATCCAAATAGTTTCTGTGTGTGGCTCTGTTTTGATTCCCTCTTTGAGACTACATTTCAAATTGTCCCTAACATATATGGCTACTCCACCTCCTCGTCTAATATATCTATCTGTGTGAAATAGTTTAAATCCATATATTTGATATTCAGCTAATAGTTCTCTATTTTCTACATTCATCCACGTTTCGGTAAGTGCAATAATATCTATTTTTTCTGTGCAGACAAGAGCATTTAATTCGTTAATTTTATTTCTTAGACTTCTACTGTTAGTGTAATATACCCTAAGTGAATTGTTATTTTGCGGACCTTCTCTTTCCCTGGTCGTTTTGCCAATTCCTTTCTCCCACAAACACATACTTTTATTACCTCCTTCCTCCAAATCAATTCCCATACAGTCCCCAAGTGGGACTTTACAGTCCCACTTGGGGACAATACAGTCTTTGGGGCATACAGTCCCCAAGTGGGCATTTGAAAGCATAGTCGTTCATAGGCATTCTACTTTGTGTCTGGAGGATTTTTCATGAGTAGGTTGGTCGTTTTATTGGTTTTATAGAAATATTATATAATATTATATATATATATATATATATATATATATATATATATATATTGGTGTATACTGGCAGCAGGTTTTCTTTCACACATGTTTCATTGAATATGACCGCATATTCTGTATTTATTATTTTCTGGTTTAGGGCTTCTATCCCTCTAACTATTTTCTTAGCATCAGGGCTTAATTGGAATAGGAGTTCTCCAAAACTCATTTTCGTACTTTTAAGGTGAAGAAAAGAAGTGATTTACTATAGAGTGTATTACACTTATTTGTATAATTTGCACGACGTTTCGAACCTCCATGGTTCATTCTCAAGTGAACAGATCTTACAATACTAGTTGATTTACTTTATACTAATGCGGGTATAAAACGGCCAGCCTTCTCATGAGAAACTCTCCAGACAAAAAACAGAACGCTTTAAAAGAGACTAACGTCGTCTATGCCTTTAAATGCCCACCTTCCTTCTCTGGTCCAACACATGAACGAAGGAAGACCCCACAGGTGATGGCAGACCATGGGTGATGCGTAAATCCTCCGGAGACGGGGTAAACTGTCCAACTGACAGGACCCCCCAGCGCACGTCCGACCTCCTTGACGTGCTGTCTTAGACTGATGGCGCCAGACGCGTGCACTGACCGGACCCCTTCCTTCGTGACGTCATATTCGCCATGGGAGGTTTTCATTGGCGCCCTGTGCCACGTCGCTGCTGGTGACCAATCTGGTGTCACTGACGTCACACAGTTTTGGCGGCAAAATAGAGGAGAAAGCGCCATATTGGCTTCCTAAAGGGCCTATACCACAGCCCAAAATACTCTTCTTTTACAAATTTCTCGATAAGGCGAGAACACTACACTCTCCCACATATATCAAACTGATGCCTGCGACGTAGAGAACGCTCGGGTAAAGTGGACATGACTCTTACAGCAGGTGTGGGAGAAATATAAGGGGGGGAACACCGTCACAATATACATATATATATATATATATATATATATATATATATATATATATATATATATATATATATATATATATATATATATATATATATATATGTCGTACCTAGTAGCCAGAACTCACTTCTCAGCCTACTATTCAAGGCCCGATTTGCCTAATAAGCCAAGTTTTCATGAATTAATATATTTACTATAATTTTTTTCTTATGAAATGATAAAGCAACCCTTTTCTCTATGTATGAGGTCAATTTTTTTTTATTGGAGTTAAAATTAACGTAGATATATGACCGAACCTAACCAACCCTACCTAACCTAACCTAACCTATATTTATAGGTAAGGTTAGGTTAGGTAGCCAAAAAAAGCTAGGTTAGGTTAGGTTAGGTAGGTTAGGTAGACGAAAAAACATTAATTCATGAAAACTTGGCTTATTAGGCAAATCGGGCCTTGAATAGTAGGCTGAGAAGTGCGTTCTGGCTACTAGGTACGACATATATATATATATATATATATATATATATATGTCGTACATATATATATATATATATGTATATATATATATATATATATATATATACATATATATATATATATATATATATATATATATATATGTATATATATATATGTATATATATATATATATATATATATATATATATATATATATATATATATATATATATATATATATATATATATATACATATATTCGTTAAGTACTTTCGTATATTAATACATCTTCAGAAGGAGTGATTTTACAGATCGAGTGATGGGCATAAATAGGCAAGGAGAGAGTCGTGAAGTGAGGTGAGGACAACGCAGACGGCCCATTGGCCCATCAGATGCAGCCAATTGGCCCATCCGATGTAGCCCAATGGCCCATCTGATACAGCAAACATACAAGCACAATACATAGGTAATTATAGCATAAAATGGTAAATATATACAATGAATTAGTGAGACAAATGTTTTCCAATGATCCTACTTAAATCGCCCTTTAGCTGATCTATTAGAAATGGATCTAAGTTATATAGACCACTGCTAATATTCAAATTACTTTCTTTTGTGATCTGTATCAAAGCAGATTCAATTATGTTTCTGTTATAGGTGATTTTACAATTTGTTATTGAAGAAGCACTCTCCCAATCAATTTGGTGAGCTTTTTCTGACAAATGAACAAACAAAGCATTAGACAATTGGCCATGTCTTACAGAGTATTTATGTTGCGATATTCAACATTTTAAATCTTTAGATGTTTGCCCAACATAGAACTTATTACATTCCTTACAAGGTATTTTATAAATGACGCAATTATCACTACGAGGGCTGTTCCTAACTAATAGTTTACCAACAGTATTTTCGTAACTAAACATTACATCTATATTAAAAAGTTTCAAGGCCTTGACAATATTCTCAAACCCAGAGAAATATGGTAAACATAACACATTCTTTGGGCGAATCCTTTCACTGCATACATTATTATAATATGTACGACGTGCTTTGTTACGACAAACTTCCAAAAAATTCCGTGGGTAACAAAGCTTAAGACCAATCGAATCAATATTCTTAAATTCTTCGTCTAAGAATTCTGGACTCACAACTCGAAGAGCTCTTAGATACATTGAAGAAAAAATTGACTTTTTTACATTGTATCTATGCCCTGAAAAATAATGAACATAAGATAAATTATTCGTAGGTTTTCTGTAAACACTAAACTTTAATGAAGAGTCTTCCCTATGAATAAGCTCATCTAAGAATGGCAAACATTTATCAATTTCAGTCTCCATAGTAAATTTTATGGAGGTGACTTGGTCATTAAGTTTGGCTACAAATTCGTCTGTGTTTACATCTGAAGGCCAAATACACAAGATATCATCAACATATCTAAACCATAGAATGATTCCAGGAGTTATTTTTGAAACAAATTTCTTTTCGAAGAATTCCATGTACAAGTTTGAGAGCAATATAGATAGAGGATTCCCCATTCGTCTGTCTGACATTGTCACATTTTTAATCACGTGTTTATTTTCGTGATACACACACACACACACACACACACACATATATATATATATATATATATATATATATATATGTCGTACCTAGTAGCCAGAACGCACTTCTCAGCCTACTATGCAAGGCCCGATTTGCCTAAAAAGCCAAGTTTTCATGAATTAATTGTTTTTCGACTACCTAACCTACCTAACCTAACCTAACCTAACTTTTTCAGCTACCTAACCGAACCTAGCCTATAAAGATAGGTTAGGTTAGGTTAGGTAGGGTTGGTTAGGTTCGGTCATATATCTACGTTAATTTTAACTCCAATAAAAAAAAATTGACCTCATACATAATGAAATGGGTAGCTTTATCATTTCATAAGAAAAAAAATAGAGAAAATATATAAATTCAGGAAAACTTGGCTTATTAGGCAAATCGGGCCTTGCATAGTAGGCTGAGAAGTGCGTTCTGGCTACTAGGTACGACATATATATATATATATATATATATATATATATATATATATATATATATATATATATATATATATATATATATATATATATTGTGACGGTGTTCCCCCCCTTATAATTCTCCCACGCCTGCAGTAAGAGTCATGTCCGCTTTTCCCAAGCGTTCTCTACGTAGCAGGCTTCAATTTGATATATGGGAGAGAGTGGAGTGTTCTCGGAGAGCCGAGAAATTTGTGAAACAATAATATTTTGGCCTGTGGTTTAGGCCCTTTAGGACGCCAAGATGGCGCTGGCTCTCCTGATTCCCCGCCAAAACTGTGTGACGTCAGTGGCACTGGATTGGTCACCGACAGCAATGTGGCACCGGGAGCCAATGAAAACCTTCCGTGGCGAAAGTGATTTCACGAAGGAAGGGGGGTCCGGGCAACGCGCCGCGCTGGCGCCAGCAGTCAGACACGACACGTCAAGGAGGTTGGACGTGCGACGATTGGTCCTGTCAGTTTGACAGTTGTTTCCCACTCCCGTGGATTTACGCGTCACCTGAAGTCTGCCAGTACTCTGAGAGGTCTTCCCTAGTTCATGTGTTGAACCAGAGAGGGAACTGACGGTTATTGAGCAACAAGTGCTCCAGTCAGGTACTGTGCAAGAAGAAGAAGTGAAGCCTGTGCAGTGACGTATGTGACGTCTGTGGCAGTTCACCAGTTCGTGACGGCGTAGTGGCTGACAGAGCCACTGGGTAGCTGAGGAAGGAGAGGACTATTGGGGATTCCGGACGACTGCAGCTGAGACGTAGGCGGCAGCCGTTGTTGGGAGAAGACGACGGCCAGGAGACCTACTCCAACCCTACCAGAAGTCGAGAAGGAGCACGGACCTGCAGAGAAGAGGGCACGGAGACGACGCGCTAAAAGGTGGGACGACGAGTGGTTCCGGTAGGACACAACGACGTGTGTGTGGGGGCGTTCCCGACACGAGGACCAGGAGCTACATCTCAACTCTCATCGAGGATAGGTTGAAGTAGGTGTTTCTAGTTTCCCTCCCCATTCCCCTTTAGTTAGCTATGTTATTCGGCTATATTATCTAGCCTGAGGATTTTATATGTCATGAGCAAGTCTCACCCGTGTCACAGTAAGGCACCAGTTTGCCGTGTAGTACTATCAAGAGTACTTACAATACTTATGTTGATTGTTGGTGTGTACAGGCACCCGGAACAAGTGATAAATTTACTGTGTTTTGTATATCTTTCTACAGATTTTGATGTGAACATATAGTGATAAATTATATATAATATTATGCCAGTATTTGGAAGTTAGGCTACGTGCCCAGAAACTATTTATTTTCCATGTATTGATGTCTGATTTATATACATTATATATGTCTATGTTCATGCAGTGATTAATCATTTGTGAGTACAGTGAATTATTGCGTTATCGCCCACGAGAGAAAGTACTGAAAACTCCAGTGTTAATATTTCATAATATATCGTTGAATGAAGGGCAATGTAAAACCATTACAGTGAGACATTGTAGCATTGATTGTAGAAACGACTGTTTGAGCCTGAGTACAGTGTAACTAAGTAATACGTGCTATTGTGCCAATATCAAGAGTGCGAGTTTCTGGTAATATTGGAGAACTTAAAGAAACAGCGCGCGTGAATCTAGAAAACAAGCAATAAACTTTTGCGCGGGGCCAGGCGATCAGCTGATCGCGACACTTGACGAGGAGGGGAGGTGTTGCCACTTAGTGAGTGCATACTATTCGTGGGAACTACCGGCCACAGCCAGGATCAGCTGATTTATTTATTATTGATTGGCCTTGTGACATCTTTCATGCATTTTAAGTAAAATACAAAACTACCTTTATGTTTATGTCATCCCCTTGTTATGGCCCTCTCGGGACGCAACGGGGTTCTTACTCTGATGTTGTTAGAGGAAGATATATATCCGTTCCCAAGCCAGTAGTAGCTATCAAGGGATGTGATCCGTGATGCAAGTAACTTAAAGGGGGAAGGGAAAGAAATTTAGGAACTTAAGATTATAATTCACCGTCACCAAATAAATAAATAAGATATAAAAGAGTTCACAGGGGGAGGGATATAAACACTTATTTACAGGGGAAATACACAGTAGTCTTCTGCTGAAGACTATGGATCCTCGCTCTCGGTGCTGAGTCCTCGGTGCTTCTGTGGCCACACAATGAATTCTCTGCAAAGTTGAGCCTACCCTGGCCACAGGTCAGCCAAAACACAGGTCCACTGGGGGCACCGCCATGGAGGCCGTCAACCACACGTCCAGCTGGTCTGCTGGCAGGTTCTGAATCAGCAAGGCTGGTCAGGCCACTCCACGAACGATATAAGGGGAACGCCCTAGACAGGAGCCTCGTGTGACACCACAAATCACTCTCCTGTCCTCGATACCCCAGTGGATGTTCGTCTCCAACAGTCGGTCCCGGGTAATCCTTTTACTGCCACTCCACTGGCAGGGTAACACACCACAGTGTTCTTCCGGGGGGACGACTTCACAACTGCTGCAGCAAAGTACCAGGTATGGAGAAGGCTGCCTAGGGTAGACTGACTCAACTTCCAACACAGCGGTCCCAGGTCGACTCTGTAAGCAGACACGTCATCAATAACTGGGACACACTAAGGCACCTCACTTACAGGCTCAGACACAAACGCCCACCTATCCACTCCATAAATGGCGCTGGTGTCTGAGCACCACCTCACCAGAGGTCAGCAGCGGCGGTGTAGAATGCTGAACGGGACTGGAAACTGGCCCTTGTGGCCGGTATTCGCCGTCCTCACCAGGTGTCGTCGTCCGTTTGGCGGGGGTTTCGGGAGCTGACCCACAGATGGCGTGGTCGTTACTGCTCCGTGCTTGGACGCTGGATCCGGGTTCGTAACACCTCCCCACCAAAAAGAATTTGGTTTGGGGTTCTATAAAAAGAAACACAAACCAAATTAGTATGGCGACACAACTCCAAATGGACTCACATGCATTATGAACTGGAGTGATGAGGCTGTCTTGTCCACAGAACTGTTCTACTAGACAATTCCGGCACAACGGGAACTTGCAGATAGAAGGCAATGACCTGCCTGATGTAATCGTCCATATTTCCACCGAGATGTTAATCCGGAGCATAATCTCACACCTCTCGAGTAAGGATCCGTGTAGACACGATCTGGGGCGACTCGACACTTCCCTGTGTTGTGGCACCGATGATGGCTGGTCCCAGACGGTATTTCTAGTACCAGTCCGGTGGTCCTTCAGGGAGACGGACACCTGGAATACAGGGGTCTGATAATTCAGAGTGATAGCGACAATGGGCAAGTCAGTACTTACTACACACTCCTCTACTAGGCCCACACCTAGTTCCAACAGGGCTGCTTGCTCACCGAAGATGGCATTCGCTCTGCCCACGTCAGGTCGACCAACGTTCCGTATAACGCTGTATTGAGGCTCAGCAATCACGCGGGGGGTGTCAACCTGTCGGAAACAGTCACTCATATTATCATCTGTCGTACCTCCTGTATCTACCATCACCTTCCAGGCTCCTTCGTCGACTGCAACACTCGCAGTACACATCTCTAATCCCTGGGATCTCTTCACGATGTTCAAGGGAGCCATCATCCTTCGGGTCGTCCACTGATCCTTACCGAGACCACACACGAGTATAAAACAAAATACGGCTAGGAAACACTTGGTCACCTGAGGGATAAGCTTCCTGAGCCTGTCATGTCCATAGCCGGCTACATCCATTAGCCTGGTTTGGACCACAGAGGGCACTAGACCTTTCAAACACACCTCACATACCTCTGACGTCTGGGGAATCTCTGGTCGGTTCAATGAACACTGTACCTTGCCATACCGCAAGTACACGTCCGCCTTCGCTCCAGACTCGTTGGTATCCGTGGGTGCCTGCACACAAGGCCTCTCTTCTTGCTCAGGTACTTCTGCCATCGTAACCTCATGTTCCTTGTCGAGAGAAAAATCAGGAGACTCTGCTAGAACACTGTCGATCTGTGGGTGAGAGGACAAATTAAATATGTTTAAATCCGGGTCTGCCTTTACCTGGATATTACCATTGCCTGTTACCTCAGACCTTGCTATTCTGGCTGACTCGTCCGCTATCTTGGGATGATTGGTGCTCCAATCCGTCACCAAGTCGTTGGCTAGTACCACGTCAATCCCAGCCACAGGGAGGGTATCGACTACTGCCAACACACATGTGACACTGAAGTAAGGCGAGTCGAGATGCACCGGCACTAAGGGGGCGATATACTGCGTTCTAGGAAACCCAACCAGGACAACCTGTTGTCTCCCGTCCACACTTACTCCCTCGGGTAACGAGCTCTTCACGATCAGGGACTGGGCTGCTCCACTATCTCTGAGCACTACTACAGATCTACCAGTATGATCACTCGATGCATACCCGCCTGAAGTGTGAGGGGAAAACAATCTGGGTTCTTCCTGCGTAGTCGTAGTCTGGTTTCCTGCTGGTGGTGTAACACAGCTCATCATCATCACCTCCCTACGTGCGCTGCCACCTCTTCTGCCTCGGCACCTAGCAGCTACATGCCCTTTCTGCCCACAAGTCCAGCACACCATATTCCTCCTCGGACTCCGGTGTTTCGGACTGCTAGGACTTGTTCTTCGGGGGCTACTTGGGGGCGTCTTCTTAGCACTTCGTGGGACGGGAGTCTCTTCTTCTTCGTCATGAGGTCTGTCAAAACGGCGTTGGTAATTCCTTGGGACGTACTTAGCAGACGGCCTATGAGTCAGGATGTACTCTTCAGCCATGGTGGCTGCTGCACTCAAGGTCTCTACCTGCTGCTCTTCCAAGTACGTTTTTAGGTCTCCAGACAAACAATCCTTGAAGTCCTCCAGCAGAATCAGCTGCTCGAGGTCTTCCTTGGTCTCCACCTTCCGAGAGGCACACCATTCCTGGAAAAGTCGCTCCTTGATTGTGGCGAATTCGGTGAAAGTGTGCTCTGAGGTCTTCTTCAGGTTTCTGAACTTTTGCCTATATGCCTCAGGTACCAATTGGTACGCCATGAGCACCACCTTCTTCACCTTGTCGTAATCGCCGGAGTCGTCAAGGGATAACGTAGAATTGGCGATTTGGGCCTTCCCAGTCAAGACTGACTGTATCATGATGGCCCAATTCTCCCTTGGCCACTCCAAAGAGGCAGCGACTTTCTCGAAGGCTGCAAAGAACTTCGAGACTTCCCTCTCATTGAATTTGGGGACCATTTTGATGTTTCTTACCAGATCGAAACCGCTGGTGTCCGTTGTTGGCCTCCGACCACCGCCTAATCGTAATACTTCTAGTTCATGTTGTCTCTGTCTTTCGTTTTCTTCTCTCTCTCGCTGTTCTCTTTCTCGTTTCTCTTCTCTTTCTCGCTCTTCTCTTTCTCTTTTCTCTTCTCTTTCTCGCTCTTCCCTTTCTCTTTCTCGTTCTTCTCTCTCTCGTTTCTCTTCTCTTTCTCGCTCTTCCCCTTTCTCTTTCTCGTTCTTCTCTCTCTCGTTTCTCTTCTCTTTCTCGCTCTTCCCTTTCTCTTTCTCGTTCTTCTCTTCTTTCTTCTCTTTCTAATTCTAAACGCCTCATCGCCAATTCTTTTTCTTTCATCTCCATTTCTTTATCTTTTAATTCTCGTTCTAATTCTAACTTCTTCCACTCTATCTCACGATTGATCTCTAGGGCACGCATTTTGACTGTTAGGAAGCTGATATTAAGCTCACCTGCATCACTGTCAATGTCGCTGCCCTTATCTTCCTTTTCCGTGGAAGCTATTTCCTCACCTTCCTTTGTACTAGGAGCCCCGCCTTCCTGTTTCTCTTCTGCCTTCAGGTGCCGGTGAACCTTGGACAAGATCTCCACACGGGAATCACTGGCACGGATCTTGATCTCCAGGTAGGCGCTCACTAGTACAAGTTCCGGTTTGCTCAGATACTTTAATCTGGCAAGACAGTCCTCTCTGTTCAGAAAAGCCTGAACGTCGTCCAGATCATCGATGGTAGCTTTTTCTGCCATTGTCACAGATGGAACACTCAACTAGCACTTAACACACCGCTTTCACGTTAGCACTTCACACACCGAGCACTGTTCTATGTCAATATTGCACTTTATCGCACCAAACACTGCACTTGCCAATATTGCACGTAATCACTTCGGGCACCGCACTACGCAATATCGCACTTAATCACAGCGAACCCTTCGCTCTACAATATTGCACTGAATCACTGAGCACCGCACTACTCAATATTGCACTTAATCGCTTAATCACAGCGAGCACTGCACTGCACAATATTGCACTTAGTCACTCTTGAGCACCGCACAGGACGTATAACGTCACAATCGTCACACAGGGGGAATTATATACAGGGATTACGCCACTTCACCACCCCTGTTAAACATACTTAACAAGGGGACGGATCCCGCTGGGGATGCCAATTATGTTACGGCCCTCTCGGGACGCAACAGGGTTCTTACTCTGATGTTGTTAGAGGAAGATATATATCCGTTCCCAAGCCAGTAGTGGCTATCAAGGGATGTGATCCGTGACGCAAGTAACTTAAAGGGGGAAGGGAAAGAAATTTAGGAACTTAAGATTATAATTCACCGTCACCAAATAAATAAATAGGATATAAAAGAGTTCACAGGGGGAGGGATATAAACACTTATTTACAGGGGAAATACACAGTAGTCTTCTGCTGAAGACTATGGATCCTTGCTCTCGGTGCTGAGTCCTCGGTGCTTCTGTGGCCACACAACGAATTCTCTGCGAAGTTGAGCCTACCCTGGCCACAGGTCAGCCAAAACACAGGTCCACTGGGGGCACCGCCGTGGAGGCCGTCAACCACACGTCCAGCTGGTCTGCTGGCAGGTTCTGAATCAGCAAGGCTGGTCAGGCCACTCCACGAACGATATAAGGGGAACGCCCTAGACAGGAGCCTCGTGTGACACCACAAATCACTCTCCTGTCCTCGATACCCCAGTGGATGTTCGTCTCCAACAGTCGGTCCCGGGTAATCCTTTTACTGCCACTCCACTGGCAGGGTAACACACCACAGTGTTCTTCCGGAGGGACGACTTCACAACTGCTGCAGCAAAGTACCAGGTATGGAGACGGCTGCCTCGGGTAGACTGACTCAACTTCCAACACAGCGGTCCCAGGTCGACTCTGTAAGCAGACACGTCATCAATAACTGGGACACACTAAGGCACCTCACTTACAGGCTCAGACACAAACGCCCACCTATCATAGGGAGTATGGGTTTGAGTCACTTCTGGGGTGTGAGTTTTCAGTTGCATATTGTCCAGGGGACCATTCTGGCTTGTTCGCATTTGTGTTCCTCACGTGTGCCCCTAAGAATGAGGTGATTTGGTAAAATGCTATGCCCAAGATAACTATCCGAGTGCCGGCGGTGGGGTGGTTCAAATAGCCTCGGCTATCACCTCATTATGTCCGGTCGTGATGGTCAAGTGGATTAAGGCGTCTTGTACATACCAGTTGCGTTGCTTCTGGGAGTATGGGTTCGAGTCACTTCTGGGGTGTGAGTTTTCAGTTGCATATTGTCCAGGGGACCATTCTGGCTTGTTCGCATTTGTGTTCCTCACGTGTGCCCCTAAGAATGAGGTGATTTGGTAAAATGCTATGCCCAAGATAACTATCTGAGTGCCGGCGGTGGGGTGGTTCAAATAGCCTCGGCTATCACCTCATTATGTCCGGTCGTGATGGTCAAGTGGATTAAGGCGTCTTGTACATACCAGTTGCGTTGCTTCTGGGAGTATGGGTTCGAGTCACTTCTGGGGTGTGAGTTTTCAGTTGCATATTGTCCAGGGGACCATTCTGGCTTGTTCGCATTTGTGTTCCTCACGTGTGCCCCTAAGAATGAGGTGATTTGGTAAAATGCTATGCCCAAGATAACTATCCGAGTGCCGGCGGTGGGGTGGTTCAAATAGCCTCGGCTATCACCTCATTATGTCCGGTCGTGATGGTCAAGTGGATTAAGGCGTCTTGTACATACCAGTTGCGTTGCTTCTGGGAGTATGGGTTCGAGTCACTTCTGGGGTGTGAGTTTTCAGTTGCATATTGTCCAGGGGACCATTCTGGCTTGTTCGCATTTGTGTTCCTCACGTGTGCCCCTAAGAATGAGGTGATTTGGTAAAATGCTATGCCCAAGATAACTATCCGAGTGCCGGCGGTGGGGTGGTTCAAATAGCCTCGGCTATCACCTCATTATGTCCGGTCGTGATGGTCAAGTGGATTAAGGCGTCTTGTACATACCAGTTGCGTTGCTTCTGGGAGTATGGGTTCGAGTCACTTCTGGGGTGTGAGTTTTCAGTTGCATATTGTCCAGGGGACCATTCTGGCTTGTTCGCATTTGTGTTCCTCACGTGTGCCCCTAAGAATGAGGTGATTTGGTAAAATGCTATGCCCAAGATAACTATCCGAGTGCCGGCGGTGGGGTGGTTCAAATAGCCTCGGCTATCACCTCATTATGTCCGGTCGTGATGGTCAAGTGGATTAAGGCGTCTTGTACATACCAGTTGCGTTGCTTCTGGGAGTATGGGTTCGAGTCACTTCTGGGGTGTGAGTTTTCAGTTGCATATTGTCCAGGGGACCATTCTGGCTTGTTCGCATTTGTGTTCCTCACGTGTGCCCCTAAGAATGAGGTGATTTGGTAAAATGCTATGCCCAAGATAACTATCCGAGTGCCGGCGGTGGGGTGGTTCAAATAGCCTCGGCTATCACCTCATTATGTCCGGTCGTGATGGTCAAGTGGATTAAGGCGTCTTGTACATACCAGTTGCGTTGCTTCTGGGAGTATGGGTTCGAGTCACTTCTGGGGTGTGAGTTTTCAGTTGCATATTGTCCAGGGGACCATTCTGGCTTGTTCGCATTTGTGTTCCTCACGTGTGCCCCTAAGAATGAGGTGATTTGGTAAAATGCTATGCCCAAGATAACTATCCGAGTGCTGGCGGTGGGGTGGTTCAAACAGCCTCGGCTATCACCTCATTATGTCCGGTCGTGATGGTCAAGTGGATTAAGGCGTCTTGTACATACCAGTTGCGTTGCTTCTGGGAGTATGGGTTCGAGTCACTTTTGGGGTGTGAGTTTTCAGTTATATATATATATATATATATATATATATATATATATATATATATATATATATATATATATATATAAATATATATATATATATATATATATATATATATATATATATATATATATATATATATATATATATATATATATATATATATATATATATATATATATATATATATATACATATACATATATATATATATATATATATATATATATATATATATATATATATATATATATATATATACATATATACATATACATATATATATATATATATATATATATATATATATATATATATATATATATATATATATATATATATATATATATATATATATATATATATATATATATATATATATATATATATATATATATATATATATATATAGATTGACTGGGAGACTCTCCTGGCGTGCAGTGGCGCCGTGAGGATTGAGTGAAGATCTACTCTATTCTTATCTCTGGGGTGACCACCAGTTATCTCAAGGTCACTCACCGTACCCCTGCGGGTCTTCACTCTATCCTCACGGCGCCACTGCACGCCAGGAGAGTCTCCCAGTCAATCTCAACCAGCCTCTGATTGAGAAGGAGTGGGAACACGACTCGTTCACTTGACTGTCATGTGCCCTCCCCAACAATCGGGCTTTACGGTTAACCACAAGGTCGCCAACTGGTGTTTTAGGTGGCCAGTAACACCTCAGTGGACTGGTTGAATTAGTGGTAGCCTTGGCAAGGTCACACACAAAAGATCAGGAATCAGACAGGTACTTACTTTTATCACTCTTTGCTTTTCAGTATAATATAGCCACAAGATCAATGGAGGGGTGTTACGAACCCGGATCCAGCGTCCGAGCACGGAGCAGTAACGACCATGCCATCTGTGGGTCAGCTCCCGAAACTCCCGCTAAACGGACGACGACACCTGGCGAGGACGGCGAATACCGCCCACAAGGGCCAGTTTCCAGTCCCGTTCAGCATTCTACACCGCCGCTGCTGACCTCTGGTGAGGTGGTGCTCAGACTATGGAGTGGATCTATGGAGTGGATAGGTGGGCGTTTGTGTCTGAGCCTGTAAGTGAGGTGTCTTAGTGTGTCCCAGTTATTGATGACGTGTCTGCTTACAGAGTCGACCTGGGACCGCTGTGTTGGAAGTTGAGTCAGTCTACCCGAGGCAGCCGTCTCCATACCTGGTACTTTGCTGCAGCAGTTGTGAAGTCGTCCCTCCGGAAGAACACTGTGGTGTGTTACCCTGCCAGTGGAGTGGCAGTAAAAGGATTACCCGGGACCGACTGTTGGAGACGAACATCCACTGGGGTATCGAGGACAGGAGAGTGATTTGTGGTGTCACACGAGGCTCCTGTCTAGGGCGTTCCCCTTATATCGTTCGTGGAGTGGCCTGACCAGCCTTGCTGATTCAGAACCTGCCAGCAGACCAGCTGGACGTGTGGTTGACGGCCTCCACGGCGGTGCCCCCAGTGGACCTGTGTTTTGGCTGACCTGTGGCCAGGGTAGGCTCAACTTCGCAGAGAATTCGTTGTGTGGCCACAGAAGCACCGAGGACTCAGCACCGAGAGCAAGGATCCATAGTCTTCAGCAGAAGACTACTGTGTATTTCCCCTGTAAATAAGTGTTTATATCCCTCCCCCTGTGAACTCTTTTATATCCTATTTATTTATTTGGTGACGGTGAATTATAATCTTAAGTTCCTAAATTTCTTTCCCTTCCCCCTTTAAGTTACTTGCGTCACGGATCACATCCCTTGATAGCCACTACTGGCTTGGGAACGGATATATATCTTCCTCTAACAACATCAGAGTAAGAACCCTGTTGCGTCCCGAGAGGGCTGTAACATAATTGGCATCCCCAGCGGGATCCGTCCCCTTGTTAAGTATGTTTAACAGGGGTTGTGAAGTGGCGTAATCCCTGTATATAATTCCCCCTGTGTGACGATTGTGACGTTATACGTCCTGTGCGGTGCTCAAGAGTGACTAAGTGCAATATTGTGCAGTGCAGTGCTCGCTGTGATTAAGCGATTAAGTGCAATATTGAGTAGTGCGGTGCTCAGTGATTCAGTGCAATATTGTAGAGCGAAGGGTTCGCTGTGATTAAGTGCGATATTGCGTAGTGCGGTGCCCGAAGTGATTACGTGCAATATTGGCAAGTGCAGTGTTTGGTGCGATAAAGTGCAATATTGACATAGAACAGTGCTCGGTGTGTGAAGTGCTAACGTGAAAGCGGTGTGTTAAGTGCTAGTTGAGTGTTCCATCTGTGACAATGGCAGAAAAAGCTACCATTGATGATCTGGACGACGTTCAGGCTTTTCTGAACAGAGAGGACTGTCTTGCCAGATTAAAGTATCTGAGCAAACCGGAACTTGTACTAGTGAGCGCCTACCTGGAGATCAAGATCCGTGCCAGTGATTCCCGTGTGGAGATCTTGTCCAAGGTTCACCGGCACCTGAAGGCAGAAGAGAAACAGGAAGGCGGGGCTCCTAGTACAAAGGAAGGTGAGGAAATAGCTTCCACGGAAAAGGAAGATAAGGGCAGCGACATTGACAGTGATGCAGGTGAGCTTAATATCAGCTTCCTAACAGTCAAAATGCGTGCCCTAGAGATCAATCGTGAGATAGAGTGGAAGAAGTTAGAATTAGAACGAGAATTAAAAGATAAAGAAATGGAGATGAAAGAAAAAGAATTGGCGATGAGGCGTTTAGAATTAGAAAGAGAAGAAAGAAGAGAAGAACGAGAAAGAGAAAGGGAAGAGCGAGAAAGAGAAGAGAAACGAGAGAGAGAAGAACGAGAAAGAGAAAGGGGAAGAGCGAGAAAGAGAAGAGAAACGAGAGAGAGAAGAACGAGAAAGAGAAAGGGAAGAGCGAGAAAGAGAAGAGAAAAGAGAAAGAGAAGAGCGAGAAAGAGAAGAGAAACGAGAAAGAGAACAGCGAGAGAGAGAAGAAAACGAAAGACAGAGACAACATGAACTAGAAGTATTACGATTAGGCGGTGGTCGGAGGCCAACAACGGACACCAGCGGTTTCGATCCGGTAAGAAACATCAAAATGGTCCCCAAATTCAATGAGAGGGAAGTCTCGAAGTTCTTTGCAGCCTTCGAGAAAGTCGCTGCCTCTTTGGAGTGGCCAAGGGAGAATTGGGCCATCATGATACAGTCAGTCTTGACTGGGAAGGCCCAAATCGCCTATTCTACGTTATCCCTTGACGACTCCAGCGATTACGACAAGGTGAAGAAGGTGGTGCTCATGGCGTACCAATTGGTACCTGAGGCATATAGGCAAAAGTTCAGAAACCTGAAGAAGACCTCAGAGCACACTTTCACCGAATTCGCCACAATCAAGGAGCGACTTTTCCAGGAATGGTGTGCCTCTCGGAAGGTGGAGACCAAGGAAGACCTCGAGCAGCTGATTCTGCTGGAGGACTTCAAGGATTGTTTGTCTGGAGACCTAAAAACGTACTTGGAAGAGCAGCAGGTAGAGACCTTGAGTGCAGCAGCCACCATGGCTGAAGAGTACATCCTGACTCATAGGCCGTCTGCTAAGTACGTCCCAAGGAATTACCAACGCCGTTTTGACAGACCTCATGACGAAGAAGAAGAGACTCCCGTCCCACGAAGTGCTAAGAAGACGCCCCCAAGTAGCCCCCGAAGAACAAGTCCTAGCAGTCCGAAACACCGGAGTCCGAGGAGGAATATGGTGTGCTGGACTTGTGGGCAGAAAGGGCATGTAGCTGCTAGGTGCCGAGGCAGAAGAGGTGGCAGCGCACGTAGGGAGGTGATGATGATGAGCTGTGTTACACCACCAGCAGGAAACCAGACTACGACTACGCAGGAAGAACCCAGATTGTTTTCCCCTCACACTTCAGGCGGGTATGCATCGAGTGATCATACTGGTAGATCTGTAGTAGTGCTCAGAGATAGTGGAGCAGCCCAGTCCCTGATCGTGAAGAGCTCGTTACCCGAGGGAGTAAGTGTGGACGGGAGACAACAGGTTGTCCTGGTTGGGTTTCCTAGAACGCAGTATATCGCCCCCTTAGTGCCGGTGCATCTCGACTCGCCTTACTTCAGTGGCACATGTGTGTTGGCAGTAGTCGATACCCTCCCTGTGGCTGGGATTGACGTGGTACTAGCCAACGACTTGGTGACGGATTGGAGCACCAATCATCCCAAGATAGCGGACGAGTCAGCCAGAATAGCAAGGTCTGAGGTAACAGGCAATGGTAATATCCAGGTAAAGGCAGACCCGGATTTAAACATATTTAATTTGTCCTCTCACCCACAGATCGACAGTGTTCTAGCAGAGTCTCCTGATTTTTCTCTCGACAAGGAACATGAGGTTACGATGGCAGAAGTACCTGAGCAAGAAGAGAGGCCTTGTGTGCAGGCACCCACAGATACCAACGAGTCTGGAGCGAAGGCGGACGTGTACTTGCGGTATGGCAAGGTACAGTGTTCATTGAACCGACCAGAGATTCCCCAGACGTCAGAGGTATGTGAGGTGTGTTTGAAAGGTCTAGTGCCCTCTGTGGTCCAAACCAGGCTAATGGATGTAGCCGGCTATGGACATGACAGGCTCAGGAAGCTTATCCCTCAGGTGACCAAGTGTTTCCTAGCCGTATTTTGTTTTATACTCGTGTGTGGTCTCGGTAAGGATCAGTGGACGACCCGAAGGATGATGGCTCCCTTGAACATCGTGAAGAGATCCCAGGGATTAGAGATGTGTACTGCGAGTGTTGCAGTCGACGAAGGAGCCTGGAAGGTGATGGTAGATACAGGAGGTACGACAGATGATAATATGAGTGACTGTTTCCGACAGGTTGACACCCCCCGCGTGATTGCTGAGCCTCAATACAGCGTTATACGGAACGTTGGTCGACCTGACGTGGGCAGAGCGAATGCCATCTTCGGTGAGCAAGCAGCCCTGTTGGAACTAGGTGTGGGCCTAGTAGAGGAGTGTGTAGTAAGTACTGACTTGCCCATTGTCGCTATCACTCTGAATTATCAGACCCCTGTATTCCAGGTGTCCGTCTCCCTGAAGGACCACCGGACTGGTACTAGAAATACCGTCTGGGACCAGCCATCATCGGTGCCACAACACAGGGAAGTGTCGAGTCGCCCCAGATCGTGTCTACATGGATCCTTACTCGAGAGGTGTGAGATTATGCTCCGGATTAACATCTCGGTGGAAATATGGACGATTACATCAGGCAGGTCATTGCCTTCTATCTGCAAGTTCCCGTTGTGCCGGAATTGTCTAGTAGAACAGTTCTGTGGACAAGACAGCCTCATCACTCCAGTTCATAATGCATGTGAGTCCATTTGGAGTTGTGTCGCCATACTAATTTGGTTTGTGTTTCTTTTTATAGAACCCCAAACCAAATTCTTTTTGGTGGGGAGGTGTTACGAACCCGGATCCAGCGTCCAAGCACGGAGCAGTAACGACCACGCCATCTGTGGGTCAGCTCCCGAAACCCCCGCCAAACGGACGACGACACCTGGTGAGGACGGCGAATACCGGCCACAAGGGCCAGTTTCCAGTCCCGTTCAGCATTCTACACCGCCGCTGCTGACCTCTGGTGAGGTGGTGCTCAGACACCAGCGCCATTTATGGAGTGGATAGGTGGGCGTTTGTGTCTGAGCCTGTAAGTGAGGTGCCTTAGTGTGTCCCAGTTATTGATGACGTGTCTGCTTACAGAGTCGACCTGGGACCGCTGTGTTGGAAGTTGAGTCAGTCTACCCTAGGCAGCCTTCTCCATACCTGGTACTTTGCTGCAGCAGTTGTGAAGTCGTCCCCCCGGAAGAACACTGTGGTGTGTTACCCTGCCAGTGGAGTGGCAGTAAAAGGATTACCCGGGACCGACTGTTGGAGACGAACATCCACTGGGGTATCGAGGACAGGAGAGTGATTTGTGGTGTCACACGAGGCTCCTGTCTAGGGCGTTCCCCTTATATCGTTCGTGGAGTGGCCTGACCAGCCTTGCTGATTCAGAACCTGCCAGCAGACCAGCTGGACGTGTGGTTGACGGCCTCCATGGCGGTGCCCCCAGTGGACCTGTGTTTTGGCTGACCTGTGGCCAGGGTAGGCTCAACTTCGCAGAGAATTCGTTGTGTGGCCACAGAAGCACCGAGGACTCAGCACCGAGAGCGAGGATCCATAGTCTTCAGCAGAAGACTACTGTGTATTTCCCCTGTAAATAAGTGTTTATATCCCTCCCCCTGTGAACTCTTTTATATCTTATTTATTTATTTGGTGACGGTGAATTATAATCTTAAGTTCCTAAATTTCTTTCCCTTCCCCCTTTAAGTTACTTGCATCACGGATCACATCCCTTGATAGCTACTACTGGCTTGGGAACGGATATATATCTTCCTCTAACAACATCAGAGTAAGAACCCCGTTGCGTCCCGAGAGGGCCATAACAAGGGGATGACATAAACATAAAGGTAGTTTTGTATTTTACTTAAAATGCATGAAAGATGTCACAAGGCCAATCAATAATAAATAAATCAGCTGATCCTGGCTGTGGCCGGTAGTTCCCACGAATAGTATGCACTCACTAAGTGGCAACACCTCCCCTCCTCGTCAAGTGTCACGATCAGCTGATCGCCTGGCCCCGCGCAAAAGTTTATTGCTTGTTTTCTAGATTCACGCGCGCTGTTTCTTTAAGTTCTCCAATATTACCAGAAACTCGCACTCTTGATATTGGCACAATAGCACGTATTACTTAGTTACACTGTACTCAGGCTCAAACAGTCGTTTCTACAATCAATGCTACAATGTCTCACTGTAATGGTTTTACATTGCCCTTCATTCAACGATATATTATGAAATATTAACACTGGAGTTTTCAGTACTTTCTCTCGTGGGCGATAACGCAATAATTCACTGTACTCACAAATGATTAATCACTGCATGAACATAGACATATATAATGTATATAAATCAGACATCAATACATGGAAAATAAATAGTTTCTGGGCACGTAGCCTAACTTCCAAATACTGGCATAATATTATATATAATTTATCACTATATGTTCACATCAAAATCTGTAGAAAGATATACAAAACACAGTAAATTTATCACTTGTTCCGGGTGCCTGTACACACCAACAATCAACATAAGTATTGTAAGTACTCTTGATAGTACTACACCGCAAACTGGTGCCTTACTGTGACACGGGTGAGACTTGCTCATGACATATAAAATCCTCAGGCTAGATAATATAGCCGAATAACATAGCTAACTAAAGGGGAATGGGGAGGGAAACTAGAAACACCTACTTCAACCTATCCTCGATGAGAGTTGAGATGTAGCTCCTGGTCCTCGTGTCGGGAACGCCCCCACACACACGTCGTTGTGTCCTACCGGAACCACTCGTCGTCCCACCTTTTAGCGCGTCGTCTCTGTGCCCTCTTCTCTGCAGGTCCGTGCTCCTTCTCGACTTCTGGTAGGGTTGGAGTAGGTCTCCTGGCCGTCGTCTTCTCCCAACAACGGCTGCCGCCTACGTCTCAGCTGCAGTCGTCCGGAATCCCCAATAGTCCTCTCCTTCCTCAGCTACCCAGTGGCTCTGTCAGCCACTACGCCGTCACGAACTGGTGAACTGCCACAGACGTCACATACGTCACTGCACAGGCTTCACTTCTTCTTCTTGCACAGTACCTGACTGGAGCACTTGTTGCACAATAACCGTCAGTTCCCTCTCTGGTTCAACACATGAACTAGGGAAGACCTCTCAGAGTACTGGCAGACTTCAGGTGACGCGTAAATCCACGGGAGCGGGAAACAACTGTCAAACTGACAGGACCAATCGTCGCACGTCCAACCTCCTTGACGTGTCGTGTCTGACTGCTGGCGCCAGCGCGGCGCGTTGCCCGGACCCCCTTCCTTCGTGACATCACTTTCGCCACGGAAGGTTTTCATTGGCTCCCGGTGCCACATTGCTGTCGGTGACCAATCCAGTGCCACTGACGTCACACAGTTTTGGCGGGGAATCAGGAGAGCCAGCGCCATCTTGGCGTCCTAAAGGGCCTAAACCACAGGCCAAAATATTATTGTTTCACAAATTTCTCGGCTCTCCGAGAACACTCCACTCTCTCCCATATATCAAATTGAAGCCTGCTACGTAGAGAACGCTTGGGAAAAGCGGACATGACTCTTACTGCAGGCGTGGGAGAATTATAAGGGGGGGAACACCGTCACAATATATATATATATATATATATATATATATATATATATATATATATATATATATATATATATATATATATATATATATATATATATATATATATATATATATATATATATATATATATGTCGTACCTAGTAGCCAGAACGCACTTCTCAGCCTACTATGCAAGGCCCGATTTGCCTAATAAGCCAAGTTTTCCTGAATTTATATATTTTCTCTATTTTTTTTCTTATGAAATGATAAAGCTACCCATTTCATTATGTATGAGGTCAATTTTTTTTTATTGGAGTTAAAATTAACGTAGATATATGACCGAACCTAACCAACCCTACCTAACCTAACCTAACCTATCTTTATAGGTTAGGTTCGGTTAGGTAGCTGAAAAAGTTAGGTTAGGTTAGGTTAGGTAGGTTAGGTAGTCGAAAAACAATTAATTCATGAAAACTTGGCTTTTTAGGCAAATCGGGCCTTGCATAGTAGGCTGAGAAGTGCGTTCTGGCTACTAGGTACGACATATATATATATATATATATATATATATATATATATATATATATATATATATATATATATATATATATATATATATATATATATATATATATATATATATATATATATATATATATATATATATATATGTGTGTGTGTGTGTGTGTGTGTATCACGAAAATAAACACGTGATTAAAAATGTGACAATGTCAGACAGACGAATGGGGAATCCTCTATCTCCATTGCTCTCAAACTTGTACATGGAATTCTTCGAAAAGAAATTTGTTTCAAAAATAACTCCTGGAATCATTCCATGGTTTAGATATGTTGATGATATCTTGTGTATTTGGCCTTCAGATGTAAACACAGACGAATTTGTAGCCAAACTTAATGACCAAGTCACCTCCATAAAATTTACTATGGAGACTGAAATTGATAAATGTTTGCCATTCTTAGATGAGCTTATTCATAGGGAAGACTCTTCATTAAAGTTTAGTGTTTACAGAAAACCTACGAATAATTTATCTTATGTTCATTATTTTTCAGGGCATAGATACAATGTAAAAAAGTCAATTTTTTCTTCAATGTATCTAAGAGCTCTTCGAGTTGTGAGTCCAGAATTCTTAGACGAAGAATTTAAGAATATTGATTCGATTGGTCTTAAGCTTTGTTACCCACGGAATTTTTTGGAAGTTTGTCGTAACAAAGCACGTCGTACATATTATAATAATGTATGCAGTGAAAGGATTCGCCCAAAGAATGTGTTATGTTTACCATATTTCTCTGGGTTTGAGAATATTGTCAAGGCCTTGAAACTTTTTAATATAGATGTAATGTTTAGTTACGAAAATACTGTTGGTAAACTATTAGTTAGGAACAGCCCTCGTAGTGATAATTGCGTCATTTATAAAATACCTTGTAAGGAATGTAATAAGTTCTATGTTGGGCAAACATCTAAAGATTTAAAATGTTGAATATCGCAACATAAATACTCTGTAAGACATGGCCAATTGTCTAATGCTTTGTTTGTTCATTTGTCAGAAAAAGCTCACCAAATTGATTGGGAGAGTGCTTCTTCAATAACAAATTGTAAAATCACCTATAACAGAAACATAATTGAATCTGCTTTGATACAGATCACAAAAGAAAGTAATTTGAATATTAGCAGTGGTCTATATAACTTAGATCCATTTCTAATAGATCAGCTAAAGGGCGATTTAAGTAGGATCATTGGAAAACATTTGTCTCACTAATTCATTGTATATATTTACCATTTTATGCTATAATTACCTATGTATTGTGCTTGTATGTTTGCTGTATCAGATGGGCCATTGGGCTACATCGGATGGGCCAATTGGCTGCATCTGATGGGCCAATGGGCCGTCTGCGTTGTCCAATTATTGTACCTCACCTCACTTCACGACTCTCTCCTTGCCTATTTATGCCCATCACTCGATCTGTAAAATCACTCCTTCTGAAGATGTATTAATATACGAAAGTACTTAAGGAATATATGTATATAATATATATATATATATATATATATATATATATATATATATATATATATATATATATATATATATATATATATATATGCATATATATATATATATATATATATATATATATATATATATATATATATATATATATATATATATATATATATATATATATATATATATATATATATATGTATATTGTGACGGTGTTCCCCACCTTATATTTCTCCCACACCTGCTGTAAGAGTCATGTCCACTTTACCCGAGCGTTCTCTACGTCGCAGGCATCAGTTTGATATATGTGGGAGAGTGTAGTGTTCTCGCCTTATCGAGAAATTTGTAAAAGAAGAGTATTTTGGGCTGTGGTATAGGCCCTTTAGGAAGCCAATATGGCGCTGTCTCCTCTATTTTGCCGCCAAAACTGTGTGACGTCAGTGACACCAGATTGGTCACCAGCAGCGACGTGGCACAGGGCGCCAATGAAAACCTCCCATGGCGAATATGACGTCACGAAGGAAGGGGGTCCGGTCAGTGCACGCGTCTGGCGCCATCAGTCTAAGACAGCACGTCAAGGAGGTCGGACGTGCGCTGGGGGGTCCTGTCAGTTGGACAGTTTACCCCGTCTCCGGAGGATTTACGCATCACCCATGGTCTGCCATCACCTGTGGGGTCTTCCTTCGTTCATGTGTTGGACCAGAGAAGGAAGGTGGGCATTTAAAGGCATAGACGACGTTAGTCTCTTTTAAAGCGTTCTGTTTTGTGTCTGGAGAGTTTCTCATGAGAAGGCTGGCCGTTTTATACCCGCATTAGTATAAAGTAAATCAACTAGTATTGTAAGATCTGTTCACTTGAGAATGAACCATGGAGGTTCGAAACGTCGTGCAAATTATACAAATAAGTGTAATACACTCTATAGTAAATCACTTCTTTTCTTCACCTTAAAAGTACGAAAATGAGTTTTGGAGAACTCCTATTCCAATTAAGCCCTGATGCTAAGAAAATAGTTAGAGGGATAGAAGCCCTAAACCAGAAAATAATAAATACAGAATATGCGGTCATATTCAATGAAACATGTGTGAAAGAAAACCTGCTGCCAGTATACACCAATATATATATATATATATATAATATTATATAATATTTCTATAAAACCAATAAAACGACCAACCTACTCATGAAAAATCCTCCAGACACAAAGTAGAATGCCTATGAACGACTATGCTTTCAAATGCCCACTTGGGGACTGTATGCCCCAAAGAACTCAGTATATAGGCATGACAACAACGTCTCTTTCCAGGCGATTAACAGTGCATAAGCAACAGGGCTCCATAGAGGAATATATAAATTCCTCTCAAAACCAAACCATCACCAGAGAAGTCTCAACAAACAACACAGAAATCATCGATAGATACAGCGATAGCAGGCGGCTAGATATCTGCGAGGCACTACACATTAAGTTGACACCAGCAATCATCAGCCAATTAATGCACAACTATATTCAACCCACTTCAAGACTCCGCACCAATATAGAAGCATCAAGAAATATAGGCCAATAGGCCCTTTGCAGTTACTTCCATTCTTCCCTTTAACTTACAAAATATTATACCCATTGTTTCGTGTTCTGTCTTGTGTTGAAAGTTTGTTTTCACCTCATCCAAAACTGTTGTAACATATCACCTCACCCAAATGCAGTTATTAAATCGAAGCTGTTTTAAACTCTGTTCAATTATAGTTGTGTGTGTGTAAACTAAAGTGTTTGAAAATGTAATAAGTTTTACAAAACGTGTTCAAGTGTCGCGTCAGACTAGAAATAAAAAGGAATTTAGGAGAATTGATTTTTCAGTTACCATCAACAGTGAAAAGAAATATAAGAAACATTGAGAAAATTCGTGTTAGAATTATTAATCTTACTTTTACGGTCATATTTAATAATATTATATATATTATTAAAGAAGGAAAAGAAGTTCCTGTAAAATAGTCTAATAGGGGGTATAGGTGTTGTGTTAGTTAAGAACATAAGAACAAAGGCAACTGCAGAAGGCCTATTGGCCCATGCGAGGCAGCTCCTATTTATAACCACCCAATCCCACTCATATACATGTCCAACCCATGCTTGAAACAATCGAGGGACCCCACCTCCACAATGTTACGCGGCAATTGGTTCCACAAATCAACAACCCTGTTACTGAACCAGTATTTACCCAAGTCTTTCCTAAATCTAAACTTATCCAATTTATACTTATTGTTTCGTGTTCTGTCTTGTGTTGGTACTTTTAATACCCTATTATTATCCCCTTTGTTATGTCCATTCACCCACTTGTAAACCTCTATCATGTCACCCCTAACTCTTCGCCTTTCCAGTGAATGCAACTTAAGCTTTGTTAATCTTTCTTCATATGAAAGATTTCTAATTTGGGGAATTAACTTAGTCATCCTACGCTGGACACGTTCAAGTGAATTTATATCCATTCTATAATATGGCGACCAAAACTGAACTGCATAATCTAAATGGGGCCTAACTAGAGCAAGATATAGCTTGAGAACCACACCAGGTGTCTTGTTACTAACGCTGCGATTAATAAATCCAAGTGTCCGATTTGCCTTATTACGAACATTTATGCATTGATCCTTTTGTTTTAAATTCTTGCTAATCATAACTCCCAGATCCCTTTCGGAATTTGTCTTCGCAATCTCAACACCATCTTGCTCGTATCTTGTAACCCTATCATCATTACCTAACCTCAGAACTTTACATTTATCAGCATTAAACTGCATCTGCCGATCCTTCGACCATTTCAAAACCCTATCTAGATCAACTTGAAGTGATAGTAAGTCCTCCTCCGAATTAATTTCCCTACTGATGTTCGTATCATCGGCAAATTTGCAAATGTTGCTACTCAAACCTGAATCTAAATCATTTATATATATTATAAACAACAGAGGTCCCAGGACAGAGCCCTGAGGCACCCCACTTACAACATTTTCCCACTCTGACTTGACTCCATTTATACTAACTCTCTGTTTCCTTTGGTATAGCCATGCCCTAATCCAGCTTAATATAGCACCCCCAATACCATGAGACTCTAACTTTTTAATCAGTCTTTCATGTGGCACTGTATCAAAAGCTTTGCTAAAGTCAAGGTACACAACATCGCAATCCTTACCACTATCAACTGCCTCAACAATACTAGAATAAAAAGATAACAAATTTGTTAAACATGAACGGCCATTTATAAAACCATGTTGCGACTCAATTATTAATTTATGTTTTTCAAGATGAAGACGAATTTTATTTGCTATTATAGATTCGAGTAACTTTCCCACAATAGACGTTAGGCTAATTGGTCGATAGTTAGACGCAAGTGATCTATCTCCTTGCTTAAAAACTGGTATCACATTAGCAACTTTCCAAAACTCTGGCACTCTGCCTGACTCTATTGATTTACTAAATATGGTTGACAGTGGGTCACAAAGCTCCTCTTTGCATTCTTTAAGCATCCTGGCAAACACTTCATCCGGCCCTGGGGATTTGTTTGGTTTGAGTTTTACTATTTGTTTAAGAACATCCTCCCTGCTAACTGTTAAACTCGTCACCCTGACCTCGTCCCTACCCACATAGACTTGTTCGGCCGAAGGCATATTGTTAAGTTCCTCTTTAGTAAATACAGATACAAAATATTTATTAAAAATACTACTCATCTCTTCATCACTATCTGTTATTTGACCTGTCTCAGTTTTTAATGGACCTATCCTTTCCCTAGTCTTAGTACGATATAACTGAAAAAACCCTTTAGGATTTGTCTTTGCTTGCCCTGCTATGCGAACTTCATAGTTTCTTTTTGCTTTCCTTATCTCTTTTTTAACATTTCTAACCAGTTGTACGAATTCCTGTTCTAACGTGACCTCCCCATTTTTAATCCTTTTGTACCAAGCTCTCTTTTTACCTATAAGGTTCTTCAAATTCTTAGTTATCCACTTTGGGTCATTAGTATTCGATCTATTCAATTTGTAAGGTATTCAATACTATGTTCCTGTGCTTTGTTTAGAATATTCTTAAATAAGTTATATATTGAATCCACATCGAAATCCCCATTTACGTCACCTATTGCTGGGTTCATGTCTCGCTCCAAGACCGGCCCCCACCCCATACCCAAGACTTTCCAATCAATTTGACCCAAAAAAATTCTAAGGCTATTAAAATCAGCTTTTCGAAAATCTGGCACTTTAACAGAATTTTCTCCTACAGGTCTATTCCATTCTATGCTAAATCTGATTTCTTAGTGATCACTGTTCCCTAGCTCACTCCCTATTTCGATGTCATTAATTTGTGTTTCCCTGTTAGTTAACACTAAATCTAAAATATTATTTTCCCGTGTTGGTTCCTTAATGTGTTGCGTAAGAAAGCAATCGTCAATTAATTATAGAAAATCTTCTGCTTCACTATTCCCTGTTTTGTTCAACCAGTTTATTCCACTAAAATTAAAGTCACCCATGACGTAAATACTGTTAGATCTAGATGCCCTAGATATTTCATCCCATAGATGCTTTGCTTCCATTCTGTCTAAATTTGGTGGCCTATATATAACTCCTATTATAATATTATTTGCTTTTTCGTATAATTCTATCCAAATAGTTTCTGTGTGTGGCTCAGTTTTGATTCCCTCTTTGAGACTACATTTCAAATTGTCCCTAACATATATGGCTACTCCCCCTCCTCGTCTAATATATCTATCTGTGTGAAATAGTTTAAATCCATTTATTTGATATTCAGCTAATAGTTCTCTATTTTCTACATTTATCCACGTTTCGGTAAGTGAAATAATATCTATTTTTTCTGTGCAGACAAGAGCATTTAATTCGTTAATTTTATTTCTTAGACTTCTACTGTTAGTGTAATATACCTTAAGTGAATTGTTATTTTGATGCCCTTCTCTTTCCCTGATCATTTTGCCAATTCCTTTCTCCCACAAACACGTACTTTTATTGTCTCCTTCCTCCAAATCAATTCCCATACCTCTATCAGCTAACAGTTTAAACCCAAACAAACACCTCTAACCACTTCTTCCAACGAGTTCGCAACAGCAACAACCCCAGCTCTCGATATAAGTTGTCGATATTAGTTGTCTCTTCAGAGGTTGCATGGCGTTTCACTTTCCTTCTTATGATGTCTTCGACGAAACCATTGGAGAAGCCGTTGTTGACTAGGACCTGCCTTACCCTACAGAGTTCTTCGTCGACTTGCTTCCATTCTGAGCTGTGGCTTAGAGCACGGTCGACATATGCGTTAACAACACTCCTCTTGTACCTGTCTGGGCAGTCACTGTTGGCATTTAGGCACATTCCTATGTTCGTTTCCTTAGTGTAGACTGCAGTGTGGAAACCTCCGCTCCTTTCCATGACTGTTACATCTAGAAAGGGCAGCTTCACATCCTTTTCCATCTCGTAAGTGAAACGCAGCACGGAACTCTGCTCAAATGCCTCCTTCAGCTCTTGCAGATGTCTGACATCAGGTACCTGTGTAAAAATGTCGTCAACATACCTGCAGTATTTTACAGGAACTTCTTTTCCACAGCTCATAAAACAGAGGAACGGGTCCTGAAAGATATTGTTGATAGAAACGTTATCCCTAGAGACAAAATTCAGAGGATACAACTGACGATTTACTATAAAACCAGAAAAACGGCCAGCCTACTCATGAGAAACTCTCCAGACACAAAGCAGAACGCTTTAAAAGAGACCAACGTCGTCTATGCCTTCAAATGCCCACTTGGGGACTGTAAGCTCCAAAAAACCCAGTATATAGGCAAGACAACATCTCTTTCTAGGCGTTTAACGATGCATAAACAACAGGGCTCCATTAAGGAACATATAATATCTTCCCACAACCAAACCATCGCCAGAGAAATCCTAGTAAACAACACAGAAATCATCGATAGATACAGCGATAGCAGGCGGCTTGACGTTTGCGAGGCACTACACATTAAGAAGTCAACACCAGCAATCAACAGCCAATTAATGCACAACTATATTCTACCCACCTCAAGACTCCGCTCCAATATAGTAGCATCAAGAAATATGGACCAATAGGCTTTTTACAATCACTTCTATTCAATACCCACTCTTACGTGTTCTGTCTTGTGTTTATGAAATTAATACCCTATTAATGCCACCTCTTGTTGTGTCTTGTGTTGATGAAATTAATACCCTATTAATGCCACCTCTTGTTGTGTCTTGTGTTGATGAAATTAATACCCTATTAATGCCACCTCTTGTTGTGTCTTGTGTTGATGAAATTAATACCCTATTAATGCCACCTCACCCCATCCACCACACTCAAATGTAGATATAAACAAAATCGGAGATGTGTAAGTTCAATTCAGTTGTGTATTTGTAAACTAAAGTCTTTGAAAATGTAATAAGTCTTACGAAATGCGTTCGTGTCGCGTCAGACTAGAAATAAAAATGAATTTTGGAAAATTGATTTTTGAATTACCTCCAACAGTGAAAAGAAATGTACGAAAGATTGAGAAAATTCGTGTTAGAATTATTAATCTTACTTTTTCGGTCATATTTAATAATATATGTCTACAGGAAAGACTACTACCAAAATATACTAATATATAAATATATATATATATATATATATATATATATATATATATATATATATATATATATATATATATATATATATATATATATATATATATATATATATATTTATATATATTTATATATATATATATATATATATATATATAAACGTTAAATAATCGCAGGATATAAAATAATATATATATGTATACATATGTTGTGACGATAATCTCTTTCAAGAGAGATTTAGCCTGCTCTTCCTTACTTCAAGTTACGCTAAAGATACAAGTATAAGATGCTACATTCAAGATACGTCACCAGTAGCACAAAACGTTTTGACCAGGAGGCAAAACGTACCCAGATCCCCCCCCCCCCCACTCCACACACCCTCCACACGCCGGCTCGTCATCAAACCAGCTAACTACCCTTCACCCGCCTGCCTGCTCTGGATTGGTGACTCACCCGCCTCGCATCTGCACACCGCACCTCAGCGCCCGCTACCCGAGTCGACGTCTGAGCCTGACCAGCTATCAACTTCAGAAGTGCTCTTAGCGTTGACATCTCTCTCTGGCATACTAGCTCATTAGCTCGTATACGAAGGAAGGTTTCAGCCATAGCCGATATTCTCAGCACCATTTTAACATTGTATTATTGTGTTTCACATTGTCTTTGCAGTTCTTTATTATTTTCATTGACATTTAACTCCCCGAGATTTGTCTTTGTTTTCATTTATGTTTAAAGTAAATATATTAAAGTTTCATTGTTCATACTTTGTGTTTTACGTGTTCCTCCCTGTAACTTACCACAGACAAAAGGCAAGCAGTCTATATTTTTCTTTAAAGTGTGACCAGGCTTTGACACCTGCCAATGGAGGACTGCCGAACATCAACACTCCAACACTTTCCCGTCACAATGTATATGTATATATATGTATATATATGTATATATATGTATATATATGTATATATATATATATATATATATATATATATATATATATATATATATATATATATATATATATATATATATATATATATTAAATATGACCGAAAAAGTAAGATTAATAATTCTAACACGAATTTTCTCGATCTTTCGTACATTTCTTTTCACTGTTGGTGGTAATTCAAAAATCAATTCTCCAAAATTCATTTTTATGTTTGGAGAATTGATTTTTGAATTACCACCAACAGTGAAAAAAAATGTACGAAAGATCGAGAAAATTCGTGTTAGAATTATTAATCTTACTTTTTCGGTCATATTTAATAATATATGTCTACAGGAAAGACTGCTACCAAAATATACTAATATATACATATATATATATATATATATATATATATATATATATATATATATATATATATATATATATATATATATATATATATATATATATATATATATATATATATATGTCGTACCTAGTAGCCAGAACGCACTTCTCTGCCTACTATTCAAGGCCCGATTTGCCTAATAAGCCAAGTTTTCATGAATTAATTGTTTTTCGACTACCTAACCTAACCTAACCTAACCTAACTTTTTTGGCTACCTAACCTAACCTTACCTATAAAGATAGGTTAGGTAGGGTTGGTTAGGTTCCGTCATATATCTACGTTAATTTTAACCCCATTAAAAAAATTGACCTCATACATAATGAAATGGGTAGCTTTATCATTTCATAAGAAAAAAAATAGAGAAAATATATTAATTCAGGAAAACTTGGTCTATTAGGCAAATCGGGCCTTGCATAGTAGGCCCAGAAGTGCGTTCTGGCTACTAGGTACGACATATATATATATATATATATATATATATATATATATATATATATATATATATATATATATATATATATATATATATATATATATATATATATATATATATATATATATATATATATATATATATATATATATATATTTATACATATATATATATATATATATATATTTATACATATATATATATATTTATACATATATATATATATTTATACATATATATATACATATATATATATATATATATATATATATATATATATATATATATATATATATATATATATATATATATATATTCACTGCCCTATGCTTCATCCTAAACTGATGATTTTTTTTTTAAACTAGAAGCAGATTATTTCTGAATAGGTGATTTAGAAATGATAAGTTGTTACTGCTGTCGACCGTATTCTCTCTGGTGTGTGATAATATGCACTACTGGTGGACGTGTAGTGACAGTCATTGCTAATGTTCGACCCATCCACATGTTTAAATAGTATTTTTGTAACTCTGTGCAACATAGTTAAAACATTGATGTAAAAGGCGATTAGATAGTAGAATTTTATACTATTCACTTTATTGAGTCCTATAAAACGAAGCTAAAAACTAACATAAATATTCCAAGCCCTAGTATAGAACATATATGTACTATATGAGGGCCCCAGATAGCGTGTATTAGGCCTAGGAAGGTTAGGTGAGATTAGTTTAGGTTGTCTTTACAACATAAATTCAAAACCGGTTACGGTTTGTCCAAATATAATAGTAACAATTTCTACTTCTAATTGTTAATTACGTCAAATATGTACTATGGTCCTCATCGTTACTATTAGTACTAACTAAAAGGAAGGCTGGGCTGCAATGTGACAATGGCATGTAAAAACATAATACCCTGGAACAGTATACTTTATCCTATAGTTCAACTTTTGGTATCCAAATGAATTTAATTGATAACTGTAATACAACAATTTGCTCCATATGACAATGACATTAGGGTGAGAAATTTTATTCAGCATTCTTCAAGCATTTACATAAATCTATATTTATACAAGAGAATGTTTGTGTGTGTTCTAGGTTGGAGGTCAGATGGTGACCTCCAACCTGACTGTCATAGGCAGGTCAGGGTCGACCCATTCTTACCTTTAATATGCCAGTCTCCTATTGTGACCTTTTAGTCACCCCTATGATGTCTTCCCTAAGGTTCACATTTCCTGAATGTTTTCAAACGTTTTAGCTGTTCATCACCCAGAAATTTGTCACAATATTATTACAACGTTGTGCTAAAGTAAGAATAGTTAAACAACGTTGTGGTTATGTTATGTGTTTGTTGGTCACATGCTCTATGTTCAGAGAGAGAGAGAGAGAGAGAAAGAGAGAGAGAGAGAGAGAGAGAGAGAGAGAGAGAGAGAGAGAGAGAGAGAGAGAGAGAGAGAGAGAGAGAGAGAGAGAGAGAGAGAGAGAGAGAGAGAGAGAGAGAGAGAGAGAGAGAGAGAGAGAGAGAGAGAGAGAGAGAGAGAGAGAGAGAGAGAGAGAGAGAGAGAGAGAGAGAGAGAGAGAGAGAGAGAGAGAGAGAGAGAGGGAGGGAGGGAGGGAGGGAGGGAGGGAGAGAGAGAGAGAGAGAGAGAGAGAGAGAGAGAGAGAGAGAGAGAGAGAGAGAGAGAGAGAGAGAGAGAGAGAGAGAGGGGGGGGGGAGAGGGAGAGAGAGAGAGAAGGGGGAAGGAGAAGGAATAAATCGGTATGTTAGAAGATAGAAGGGTAGAGGAAAAGAGGGGAGAACGAGTGGATGAGAGTGTGAAGGGCAAGAGAAGGAAAGGGGTCCGGGAAAGATAAAGGGTAGGGAAGGGAGTGTGCAAGAGAGGGGGGTAGAGGAGGGAGGAGGTGGGGGAAAATGGGAAAAGTTGGAATTGAGGGGGTGAAAAATTGTATAGAGAGGAGAGAGATGGAAACAAAAGATGATGGGAGTGGGGATGTGTTTAAGGGAGGATACCCGGCCATCGCCGGGTATCCCACCTTGTTACATAATAAAGTTCATGGATTTCTTACCAAATTGCATAACATCGTTGCTATACACTTCATTCTCCTTGTTGACATCTGCACCAACACGGGTGAGGAACTTCACCACGTCGTTGTGACCTCTAAAGGCTGCGAACTGAACAGCTGTCCAACCTGTCAAACAAATATAATGTTATCTGGGATGATTTATCACGACTCAAGATGCTTCTGAAATGATCATACATAGTATTATGAACATAACAATTTGTTATGTGTGGCCAGGGTGGGATAAGAGAGTAAGGGAATGTTCTTATGTGTTCTTGGGAACACTCAGTACTCTAGGCTGAGAGGTGTGGCCAGGGTGGGATAAGAGAGTAAGGGAATGTTCTTATGTGTTCTTGGGAACACTCAGTACTCTAGGCTGAGAGGTGTGGCCAGGATGGGATGTGAGAGTAAGGGAATGTTCTTATGTGTTCTTGGGAACACTCAGTACTCTAGGCTGAGAGGTGTGGCCAGGGTGGGATATGAGAGTAAGGGAATGTTCTTAAGTGTTCCTGGGAACACTCAGTACTCTAGGCTGAGAGGTGTGGCCAGGATGGGATGTGAGAGTAAGGGAATGTTCTTATGTGTTCTTGGGAACACTCAGTACTCTAGGCTGAGAGGTGTGGCCAGGGTGGGATATGAGAGTAAGGGAATGTTCTTAAGTGTTCCTGGGAACACTCAGTACTCTAGGCTGAGAGGTGTGACCAGGGTGTGATATGAGAGTAAGGGAATGTTCTTATGTGTTCCTGGGAACACTCAGTACTCTAGGCTGAGAGGTGTGTCCAAGGAGGGATATGAGAGTAAGGGAATGTTCTTATGTGTTCCTGGGAACAAAGTAGCTAGGAGTTCGGTAGTGTCATTCATATATTTAGTGTAGTCTCGTGTTGTTAATATAATTCTTGTTATTTATGTGTCTAGTACAGTTACTGAGCATACACTGTGGGTGTAATGTGTGAAGACAACAAGAGGGATGGAGTCCAGGGAATCTTACCTTATATACCTCAGGAAACTACATCTGTAACTCAGTACTGACTCAAACTGTAATTCAATACCCAGTTAAAATTAATTATAGCCACTGTGTGCTGTTTATCTAGTCATTTTATATTCTAGTTATTTCTATGCATTACAATAGTTCTATTTTCAATCAGGTGCAAAAAGCACTGAGAATCTTTATTTTCATTATTTTTTATGTAATAATAGTCACACATATAAGCTGCTGCCTGGATGCCACTGTGATAACAGTATCCAATAAATTGCTAAGGATGTAATAGTTTGTTTCAAGATTTCTAAAGAAAATCAGTTATCATTTATAGTGACTGCACGACCTACATGTTCATAAAAGGCCTTACGTTCAACAATGCCATTAGTCTAAACGATAAATTAATATAAATATATATATATATATATATATATATATATATATATATATATATATATATATATATATATATATATATATATATATATATATATATATATATATATATATATATATATATATATATATATATATATATATAGTACCTAATAGCCAGAATGCACTTCTCAGCCTACTATGCAAGGCCGATTTGCCTAATAAGTCAAGTTTTCATGAATTAATTGTTTTTCGACTACCTAACCTACCTAACCTAACCTAACCTAACTTTTTCGGCTACCTAACCTAACCTAACCTATAAAGATAGGTTAGGTTAGGTTAGGTAGGGTTGGTTAGGTTCGGTCATATATCTACATTAATTTTAACTCCAATTAAAAAAAATAATCCTCATACATAATGAAATGGGTAGCTTTATCATTCCATAAGAAAAAAAATAGAGAAAATATATTAATTCAGGAAAACTTGGCTTATTAGGCAAATCGGGCCTTGCATAGTAGGCTGAGAAGTTCGTTCTGGCTACTAGGTACGACATATATATATATATATATATATATATATATATATATATATATATATATATATATATATATATATCCCAGTAAGAGTCATGTCTGCTTTTCCCAAGCGTTCTCTACGTTGCAGGCTACAATTTGATATATGGGAGAGAGTGAAGTGTTCTCGGAGAGCCGAGAAATTTGTGAAATAGCAATATTTTGGCCTGTGGTATAGGCCCTTTAGGGAGCCAAGATGGCGCTTGCCTCCCTGATCTCCCGCCAAAACCGTGTGACGTCAGTGGCACCGGATTGGTCACCGACAGCAATGTGGCACCAGGAGCCAATGAAAACCTCCCGTGGCAAAAGTGAGGTCACAAAGGAAGGGGGTCTGGCCCGCGAGCCGGGCTGGCGCCATCAGTCAGACACGACACGTCATAGAGGTCGGACGTGCGACGGTTGGTCCTGTCAGTTGGACAGTTGTTTCCCGCTCCCGTGGATTTATGTGTCACCTGAAGTCCGCCAGTACTCTGAGAAGTCTTCCCTAGTTCATGTGTTGAACCAGAAGAGGGAATTGACGGTTATTTGAGCAACAAGTGCTCCAGTCAGGTGCTGTGCAAGAAGCAGTGAAGCCGAGCAGTGACGTATGTGACGTCTGTGGCAATTCACCAGTTCGTGACAGCGTAGTGGCAGACAGAGCCACTGGGTAGCTGAGGAAGAGAGGACTATTTGGGGAAACCGGACGACTGTAGCTGAGACGTAGGCGACAGCCGTTGCTGGGAGAAGACGACGGCCAGGAGACCGACTCCAACCTTCAAGAAGTTAAGAAGGAGGACGGACCTGCAGTGAGGAGGCACGGAGACGACGCGCTAAACGGTGGGACGACGAGAGGCTCTGGTAGGACACGACGACGTGTAGTGTGGGGGCGTTCCCGACACGAGGACCAGGAGCTACATCTCGACTCTCATCGGAGGATAGGGTGAAGTAGGTGTTTCTAGTTCCCTCCCCATTCCCCTTTAGTTAGCTATATTATTTGGCTATATTATCTAGCCTGAGGATTTTATATGTCGTGAGCAAGTCTCACCCATGTCACGGTAAAGCACCAGTGTGCTAGACAGTACTATCAAGAGTACTTGTAACATTCATGTTGATTATTGGTGTGTACAGGCACCAGGAACAAGTAATAAATTTACTGTGTTGTGTATATCTTTCTATAGATTTTGATATGAACATATAGTGGTAAATTATATATAATATTATGCCAATATTTGAAAGTTAGGCTGTGTGCCCAGAAATCATTTATTGTCCATGTATTGATATTTGATGTATCTACATTATATATGCCATGTTTATGCAGTGATGAGTCATTTGTGAGTACGGTGAATTATTGCGTTATCGCCCACGAGAGAAAGTACTGAAAACTCCAGTGTTAATATTTAATAATATATTGTTGGATGAATAACAGTGTAAGACCATTACAGTGAGTCATGGCAGCATTGATTGTAGAAAAGACTGTTTGAGCCTGAGTACAGCGTAACCAAGTGATACGTGCTGTTGTAGCCAATATCGTGTGTGCGAGTTCATAGTAATATTGGAGAACTTAAAGAAAGTGCGCGCGT
This sequence comes from Procambarus clarkii, assembly GCF_040958095.1. Classification (NCBI taxonomy): domain Eukaryota; kingdom Metazoa; phylum Arthropoda; class Malacostraca; order Decapoda; family Cambaridae; genus Procambarus; species Procambarus clarkii. The sequence goes on from NC_091151.1 coordinate 9,878,732, forward strand.
GATTCTGAAAACAAGCAAAGAGCTTCCGCGCGGGGGCCAGGCGATCAGCTGTTCTTGACACTTGATGAGGAGGGGAGATGTTGCCACCTTAGGATCGCATACTATTCGTGGGAATTACCGGCCGAGTCAGGATCAGTTGATTTATTTGTTATTGTTTGGCCTTGTGACATCTTTCATACATTTTAAGTAAAATACAAAACTATCTTTGTGTTTATATCATCCCCTCCATTGATCTTGTGGCTATATTATACTGGTAAGCATAGAGTGATAACAATAAGTACCTGCCTGATTCCTGATCTTTCGAGTGTGACCTTGCCAAGGCTACCACTAATTCCACCAGTCCACTGATGGTGTTACTGGCCACCTAAAACACCAGTTGGCGACCTTGTGGTTAACCGTAGAGCCCGATTGTTGGGGAGGGCACACGACAGTCAAGTGAACGAGTCGTGTTCTCACTCTTTCTTAATAAGAGGCCGTTAAGATTGACTGGGAGACTCTCCTGGCGTGCAGTGGCGCCGTGAGGATCGAGTGAAGACCCGCAGGGCTACGGTGAGTGACCTTGAGCATAACTATTGCTCACCCCAGACTAGAGTAAGTGAGGTGAAACCCCAACATTGGCGACCTTGCCAGGATTTCGATCGAAGTAAAGGTTGCAGTGGTGGTACTTGGCAGTGGTGTTAGAGATCAGGTGCAGGTTAACACTCGTAGCACAAGATGGAGGATGATAAAGTAGCGAGGTTTATTGACTCTAGAGACGAACAGGTGTTGGAAGAGTGCACCAAGGCACAGTTACAGGCAATAGCGGATCATTTCGGAATAAAGCTGAAATCTGCCAGAGTGGCGGAAAGAAGAATAGAGATAATGGCTCAGCTCAGGGCTCGAGACGAAGCTTTGGGGGAGGAACGGCCCCAAACACCTGCCAGTGTGGGTGAACACCTGAGTATTGGTGGAAGCAGCAGGGGATCCAGCGGCAGCAGGAACAGCATTAAGCTGGAAATAATGAAGTTGCAGCTGGAAGCACAGCAGCGCAAAGAAGAGCGAGAAGCACAGCAGCGCAAAGAAGAGCGAGAAGCACAGCAGCGCAAAGAAGAGCGAGAAGCACAGCAGCGTAAAGAAGAGCGAGAAGCAGAAGCGCAGCTGAGGAGGGAAGAGGCACAGCAGCGCAAGGAAGAGCGAGAAGCAGAAGCGCAGCTGAGGAGAGAAGAAGCACAGATGCAGTGTGAGGAGCGAGAAGCACAGATGAAGCGTGAAGAGCGAGAAGCGCAGCTACGCCGGGAAGAAAAAGAGCGAGAAGCAGAAGCACAAATGAAGCGTGAAGAGCGAGAAGCACAGCTACGCAGGGAAGAACACGAGCGAGAAGCTAGGATGAGACAACAGGAAATAGATGCCAACAAGGAGGTGGAGCTGAAGCGAGCTGAACTGGGACTAGGTGCCCCTGCCCCGCCGCAGGAAGACCGACGAGTGAGGGAACGAGACCTGCCGGTCTTTGTGCCTAGTGAAGCCGAAAGTTTCTTCGATCACTTTGAGAGAGTTGCTGCTATGAAGAGGTGGCCGAGGGCGGAGTGGGCGGAGTTGGTCCAAGGGAGGCTCACAGGTGAAGCTCGTGAAGCCTTCACTATGCTCGACTTCCAAGAATGCACTAACTATGATGCGGTAAAACGAGCTGTGCTCCGTTCCTTTAAGCTCACGCCAGAGTGTTACAGAAAGAGGTTTAGAGAATGTACCCGGTCGCCAGGAAAATCGTATGCGGAGACGGCGAGGGACATGGAAAGAAAGTTCCTTAAGTGGATGGACTCTGAAGAAGCGGGGTCGGCCGAAGAAATCAAGGAACTAATGGTCATGGAAAAGTTTATGTCCGTGCTCCCTCCGGAGATCAGGATGAGGGTAAAGGAGGCGGACATAAAGGACCTGAGGGCCGCAGCCGACCGAGCCGAGATGTTAGAAGAAGCCCTACGCCCACGCCGAGAGGGACAGAACCGACCACCCGCATACGTCGGAAACGATAGGAATTATAGAAGGACGGATGGATGGAGGACAAGAGCGAGTCTCCCAAGTCCCATCTCTCAAGTTGGAACACCCGAGGAACAAAAGGTGTTGTAGAGCCGATAGAGGAGAGCCAAGCTGAAAGCTCGGGAGTTGTTACTACAACGAAGGAAACAACAAGCGGTGCGGGAAAGACACAGGGTGCGACGGCCTCTGGAGGCAGTGCTAAGGCGAGCGGCGGCGGATGGTCTCCGCCGAGGGGCCGCTGCTGCAACTGCGGAATACCCGGACACGTCGCGCGGGAGTGCAGACGCCCTAAGCAGCGGGGACACGTTGCTTTAGTGATGTTCGAGGACCAGAGGGCCGAGGGAGTGCGGGATGAACCCGTGCTGAATGGGGAGAAGAAAGTTCACCCATTCATGTGTCAAGGAACCGTAAGGATGGGGGTCGCAGACCCCATCCCAGTGAAGATGCTAAGAGACACCGGGGCTGACTTTACCCTGGTAAGTGAAACCCTGTTCCCCGAGGGTTACGAAAGTACCAGTGTGGGGGTGGCAAGTGTGACCACTGTGGGAGGCCCAGTGAGGATGCCCCTACACCAGGTAACTTTAAATTCCGACTATGGCTGCCAGACCCTAGTGGTGGGAGTCTGTACATCAATGCCCAAGATGGAGGCGCAGGTCATCTTGTGGAATGACGCGTGTGGAGGATACGTCCTCCCGCATCTCGTGAAGGGCGAAGAGAGCCTAGAACAATACAAGGAGACAGGTGAAGAGTTGAACGCCTGTGTGGGCGAGAAGGGAATCGCACCGGTGGCGATCCCAATTTGTACTGTGGCACCGAGACAACGCGAAGAACCAGGAGGTTGTGGATCTGATGGGGCTGAGGAGTCGACTGACAGCCTGGGAACAGATCACCTCTGCGTAGGACCCAGAGAACGAGCGGAGGGCGAAGGTAGCCCGAATGGTGAGTTGCAGGTGACCCTCACCAGTTCTCCAGGGGTAAACCGCATTCGTCTCGGAGAGTTACAGCAGGAGGAGTTCCCCGAATTGGTTAGTAAGGCCGAAGGAGGACGTGTGGGTCCTGAGAAGGCTTACTTTCCATTTATCTATATTATATATGCCATGCTATCTATGATGAGGGCACGATGGACACTAGGAGCGACCATGGGAACGGTGAATAAATATGTCCAGAAGTTCAAAGAACGTCTCACTAGAGCGAGGGAACTGGCTGGGAAACACCTGAAGAAGGCGCAACGTAAGATGTCGGAGTGGTACGACAGGAGAGCTGCGCAGAGGGATTTTCAGGTCGGATCCCAAGTAATGGTTGTGCTGCCAGGTAGAGGTAGAGTGACCAAGTCGCGGTTCAAGAGACCATACCAAGTGCTGCGACGGTTGGGTCCAGTGTCGTACGAGATTGGGAAGCCGGATGGACCCCGAAAGAAACAGGTGTGTCCCGCAGACCGCCTGAAACCTTTCTTCACTGTGGAAGGAAGAGCCGACTAGCAGGACAAAACGATGTCCCGAGAAACCCACCGGAAGACGGGTCTGAGTGTACCGAGGGACCGAGAACTCCCGGAGGAGGAAAGTAAGTGGTCCAGGGCGGACGGCACCAGTCTCACCCGCACTGAGAGTCTGACAAGGATCAAGGTCAAGCACATGAAGGGGAAGGACGACGTAGTAGCGGACGCCCTATCCCGCATACACTAACGAGACATGACTCTTATTTTAAGGGGAGGGGTATGTGACGGAGTTCCCCCCCTTATAATTCTCCCACGCCTGCAGTAAGAGTCATGTCTGCTTTTCCCAAGCGTTCTCTACGTTGCAGGCTACAATTTGATATATGGGAGAGAGTGAAGTGTTCTCGGAGAGCCGAGAAATTTGTGAAATAGCAATATTTTGGCCTGTGGTATAGGCCCTTTAGGGAGCCAAGATGGCGCTTGCCTCCCTGATCTCCCGCCAAAACCGTGTGACGTCAGTGGCACCGGATTGGTCACCGACAGCAATGTGGCACCGGGAGCCAATGAAAACCTCCCGTGGCAAAAGTGATGTCACAAAGGAAGGGGGTCCGGCCCGCGAGCCGGGCTGGCGCCATCAGTCAGACACGACACGTCATAGAGGTCGGACGTGCGACGGTTGGTCCTGTCAGTTGGACAGTTGTTTCCCGCTCCCGTGGATTTACGCGTCACCTGAAGTCCGCCAGTACTCTGAGAAGTCTTCCCTAGTTCATGTGTTGAACCAGAAGAGGGAATTGACGGTTATTTGAGCAACAAGTGCTCCAGTCAGGTGCTGTGCAAGAAGCAGTGAAGCCGAGCAGTGACGTATGTGACATCTGTGGCAATTCACCAGTTCGTGACAGCGTAGTGGCAGACAGAGCCACTGGGTAGCTGAGGAAGAGAGGACTATTTGGGGAAACCGGACGACTGTAGCTGAGACGTAGGCGACAGCCGTTGCTGGGAGAAGACGCCAGGAGACCGACTCCAACCTTCAAGAAGTTAAGAAGGAGGACGGACCTGCAGTGAGGAGGCACGGAGACGACGCGCTAAACGGTTGGACGACGAGAGGCTCCGGTAGGACACGACGACGTGTAGTGTGGGGGCGTTCCCGACACGAGGACCAGGAGCTACATCTCGACTCTCATCGGAGGATAGGGTGAAGTAGGTGTTTCTAGTTCCCTCCCCATTCCCCTTTAGTTAGCTATATTATTTGGCTATATTATCTAGCCTGAGGATTTTATATGTCGTGAGCAAGTCTCACCCATGTCACGGTAAAGCACCAGTGTGCTAGACAGTACTATCAAGAGTACTAGTAATATTCATGTTGATTATTGGTGTGTACAGGCACCAGGAACAAGTAATAAATTTACTGTGTTGTGTATATCTTTCTATAGATTTTGATATGAACATGTAGTGGTAAATTATATATAATATTATGCCAATATTTGAAAGTTAGGCTGTGTGCCCAGAAATCATTTATTTTCCATGTATTGATATTTGATGTATCTACATTATATATGCCATGTTTATGCAGTGATGAGTCATTTGTGAGTACAGTGAATTATTGCGTTATCGCCCACGAGAGAAAGTACTGAAAACTCCAGTGTTAATATTTAATAATATATTGTTGGATGAATAACAGTGTAAGACCATTACAGTGAGTCATGGCAGCATTGATTGTAGAAAAGACTGTTTGAGCCTGAGTACAGCGTAACCAAGTGATACGTGCTGTTGTAGCCAATATCGTGTGTGCGAGTTCATAGTAATATTGGAGAACTTAAAGAAAGCGCGCGCGTGATTCTGAAAACAAGCAAAGAGCTTCCGCGCGGGGGCCAGGCGATCAGCTGTTCTTGACACTTGATGAGGAGGGGAGATGTTGCCACCTTAGGATCGCATACTATTCTTGGGAATTACCGGCCGCGTCAGGATCAGTTGATTTATTTGTTATTGTTTGGCCTTGTGACATCTTTCATACATTTTAACACTTTCGCGCTTTATATTAGAGATAACTCGTCACTGGTTTTTCTTACGATTCCGCATAACTGCCTACTTTTCTCGTCAATCGAAAAAATATTTCTATAAATTCCATTTTTTAACCGAAATGGATGGGGATACTTTTGTTTTGTAGAGAATTTATTTGCGAATTTTTTGGTACCAGAATGAATATTATATCACATAAACTTCTATGAGTAAAAAAAAAAATACACAAAGTATGTTTGGGGGTGTGGCGAGCGTGTGGCAGTGGGTTCCCTTTAGCCGTTGATATATCCAACACGTGGGAAATATTTGTATGTGTTATGTATATGTCTGTGTAGGGAATTTTACTGCGATCACTGTCATACAAATTATAAAATGTTTCAACAAGTATAAACATGACAAACATCAAACGAACGAAAACAATGCGTTCGTTTCTGCCGCGAACGCATACTGAGCGACGTGGTTCTATATTTGGCGCTTCTCTTACACACGCTTTGTACCAATGTTATACAGTTCATCTTATAGAAAATTTTATTGCGAACACATTGGTATAAAAAAGAAATACGTACATAGAAAAGTAGGGTCAGGAAACGTATAAACTTTCCAAGCATGATTTCCCCCCTGTGTTTTCGCCAGTGCGCTCGCGGCTAACTACTCTCCACTTCACACACTCTTGCGGGTGGGCAATTACCTATATTAAACATTCATATGCATATGTCCGTGTAGAGAATTTTATTGCGATTCTAATGATACCAAAATTAGCGATGTAGGACAACTGTAGGCTTCGCAACCATTAAGAAAGTGGAAACATTTTGTTGCTGTTTGGCGCTCTCGGCGAGTGATCTGCATAGTTTTTTATTTGGTGTTGATACTCCTTATGCTTGGGCGGCATTTTATAGGTATGCTCTTATAGACAATTTCATTGCGAACACAGTGATACCAAATTTAAATACGTGCGCCTTCAATTATTGTCAGGATAGTCAAAAGAGTGTACACTTTTTCGGTCTTACCGCGTAGGCGCGCGAAGTGCCTAAAGCATCTGGGGTATTGTTTTTTTTTGAGCGCCGAGAGCGTGAAAGTGTTAAGTAAAATACAAAACTATCTTTGTGTTTATATCATCCCCTCCATTGATCTTGTGGCTATATTATACTGGTAAGCATAGAGTGATAACAATAAGTACCTGCATGATTCCTGATCTTTCGAGTGTGACCTTGCCAAGGCTACCACTAATTCCACCAGTCCACTGATGGTGTTACTGGCCACCTAAAACACCAGTTGGCGACCTTGTGGTTAACCGTAGAGCCCGATTGTTGGGGAGGGCACACGACAGTCAAGTGAACGAGTCGTGTTCTCACTCTTTCTTAATAAGAGGCCGTTAAGATTGACTGGGAGACTCTCCTGGCGTGCAGTGGCGCCGTGAGGATCGAGTGAAGACCCGCAGGGCTACGGTGAGTGACCTTGAGCATAACTATTGCTCACCCCAGACTAGAGTAAGCGAGGTGAAACCCCAACAATATATATATGTAAATATATTAAAGTTTCATTGTTCATACTTTGTGTTTTACATGTTCCTCCCTCTAACTTACCACAGACAACAGGCAAGCAGTCTATCTTTATTTTTGTCAGTGTGGACCAGGCATTGACACCTGCCATTGGAGGACTGCCGAACATCTATACTCCAACACTTTCCCGTCACAATATATATATATATATATATATATATATATATATATATATATATATATATATATATGTATATATATATATATATATATATATATATATATATATATATATATATATATATATATATATATATATATATATATATGTCGTACCTAGTAGCCAGAACGCCCTTCTCAGTCTACTATACAAGGCCCGATTTGCCTAATAAGCCAAGTTTTCCTGAATTAATATATTTTCTCTAATTTTTTTCTTATGAAATGATAAAGCTACCCATTTCATTATGTATGAGGTCATTTTTTTTTATTGGAGATAAAATTAACGTAGATATATGACCAAACCTAACCAACCCTACCTAACCTAACCTAACCTATCTTTATAGGTTAGGTTAGGTTAGGTAGCCGAAAAAGTTAGGTTAGGTAGTTGAAAAAACATTAATTCATGAAAACTTGGCTTATTAGGCAAATCGGGCCTTGCATAGTAGGCTGGGAAGTGCGTTCTGGCTACTAGATACGACATATATATATATATATATATATATATATATATATATATATATATATATATATATATATATATATATATATATATCTATATATCTATATATATATATATATATATATATATATATATATATATATATATATATCTATATATATATATATATATATATATATATATATATATATATATATATATATATATATATATATATATATATATATATATATATATATATCTATATATATATATATATATATATATATATATATATATATATATATATATATATATATATATATATATATAGATAGATAGATAGATATAGATATAGATATAGACATGTATATGTATATGTATATATATATATATATATATATATATATATATATATATATATATATATATATATATATATATATATATATATATATATATATATATATATATATATATATATATATATTACCAAATATTTTCAAAAGTTTCTCCGTTTCATTAATATATATATATATATATATATATATATATATATATATATATATATATATATATATATATATATATATATATATATATATATATATATATTAGTATATTTTGGTAGCAGTTTTTCCTGTAAACATATATTATTAAATATGACCGAAAAAGTAAGATTAATAATTCTAACACGAATTTTCTCAATCTTTCGCACATTTCTTTTCACTGTTGGAGGTAAATCAAAAATCAATTCTCCAAAATTAATTTTTATTTCTAGTCTGACCCGACACGAGCGCGTTTCGTAAAACTTATTACATTTTCAAAGACTTTAGTTCACAAATACACAACTGAATAGAACTTACGCATCTCCGATTTTATATCTACATTTGAGAGAGGTGGATGGGGTGAGGTGGCATTATTAGGGTATTAATTTCATCAACACAAGACAGAACAAGAGGTGGTATTAATAGGGTATTAATTTCATCAACACAAGACAGAACACGAAACAATGGGTATTGAATAGAAGTGATTGTAGAAAGCCTATTGGTCCATATTTCTTGATGCTTCTATATTGGAGCGGAGTCTTGAGGTGGGTAGAATATAGTTGTGCATTATTTGGCTGTTGATTGCTGGTGTTGACTTCTTGATGTGTAGTGCCTCGCAAACGTCAAGCCGCCTGCTATCGCTGTATCTATCGATGATTTCTGTGTTGTTTACTAGGATTTCTCTGGCGATGGTTTGGTTGTGGAAAGAGATTATATGTTCCTTAATGGAGCCCTGTTGCTTATGCATCGTTAAACGCCTAGAAAGAGATGTTGTTGTCTTGCCTATATACTGGGTTTTTTGGAGCTTACAGTCCCCAAGAGGGCATTTGAAGGCATAGACGACGTTAGTCTCTTTTAAAGCGTTCTGTTTTGTGTCTGGAGAGTTTCTCATGAGTAGGCTGGCCGTTTTTCTGGTTTTATAGTAAATTGTCAGCTGTATCTTCTGATTTTTGTCTGTAGGGATAACGTTTCTATTAACAATATCTTTCAGGACCCTTTCCTCCGTTTAATGAACTGTAGAAAAGAAGTTCCTGTAAAATAGTCTAATAGGGGGTATAGGTGTTGTGTTAGTTGTCTCTTCAGAGGTTGCATGGCGTTTCACTTTCCTTCTTATGATGTCTTCCACGAAACCATTGGAGAAGCCGTTGTTGACTAGGACCTGCCTTACCCTACAGAGTTCTTCGTCGACTTGCTTCCATTCCGAGCTGTGGCTGAGAGCACGGTCGACAAGAGGAGTGTTGTTAACGCATATGTCGACCGTGTTCTCAGCCACAGCTCGGAATGGAAGCAAGTCGACGAAGAACTCTGTAGGGTAAGGCAGGTCCTTGTCAACAACGGCTTCTCCAATGGTTTCGTGGAAGACATCATAAGAAGGAAAGTGAAACACATGCAACCTCTGAAGAGACAACTAACACAACACCTATACCCCCTATTAGACTATTTTACAGGAACTTCTTTTCCACAGCTCATAAAACGGAGGAAAGGGTCCTGAAAGATATTGTTAATAGAAACGTTATCCCTACAGACAAAAATCAGAAGATACAGCTGACAATTTACTATAAAACCAGAAAAACGGCCAGCCTACTCATGAGAAACTCTCCAGACACAAAACAGAACGCTTTAAAAGAGACTAACGTCGTCTATGCCTTCAAATGCCCTCTTGGGGACTGTAAGCTCCAAAAAACCCAGTATATAGGCAAGACAACAACATCTCTTTCTAGGCGTTTAACGATGCATAAGCAACAGGGCTCCATTAAGGAACATATAATCTCTTCCCACAACCAAACCATCGCCAGAGAAATCCTAGTAAACAACACAGAAATCATTGATAGATACAGCGATAGCAGGCAGCTTGACGTTTGCGAGGCACTACACATCAAGAAGTCAACACCAGCAATCAACAGCCAATTAATGCACAACTATATTCTACCCACCTCAAGACTCCGCTCCAATACAGAAGCATCAAGAAATATGGACCAATAGGCTTTCTACAATCACTTCTATTCAATACCCATTGTTTCGTGTTCTGTCTTGTGTTGATGAAATTAATACCCTATTAATACCACCTCTTGTTCTGTCTTGTGTTGATGAAATTAATACCCTATTAATGCCACCTCACCCCATCCACCTCTCTCAAATGTAGATATAAAAACGGACATGCGTAAGTTCTATTCAGTTGTGTATTTGTGAGCTAAAGTCTTTGAAAATGTAATAAGTATTACGAAACGCGCTCGTGTCGCGTCAGACTAGAAATAAAAATTAATTTTGGAGAATTGATTTTTTATTTACCTCCAACAGTGAAAAGAAATGTACGAAAGATTGAGAAAATTCGTGTTAGAATTATTAATCTTACTTTTTCGGTCATATATAATATATATATATATATATATATATATATATATATATATATATATATATATATATATATATATATATATATATATATATATATATATATATATATATATATTTATATATGGAAGGGAGTACCACCTCTAGCTGGAAGAAGGGGGACCCATAGCCTCGGAGGAAACCATGCATAACACATTAGAGGGAATGTTTAGATCCCCTCCAATACAGTTTCTGTGTGCTTTTCTCCTACCACCCCTTCCTTTTTTATTTTTTGTGCTTTATTATGCATTTGATGGTTACAAGATATACATGGGTTGATACAAAAATAATAATGCAAAAAGGTGCTTAAAGGTTATGGATCTCTTGAAAAACACAACAATGGGAAACATTGATGAATGTCACAGACGGGTTCGAGCATTGTTGCAAGTCAAACACTTCTTCGAATTCCTCTGAAGTTGGACTAGTGCCCAAGACGCAACAGGCATTTCCCCTCTGAATCGCAACACTTAGGCGCTGGAACAAGAAACTTTTTGCTCTCTGGTCTTTTGTAGCGCTGATCAATTTGTCCCCCAATTCCTTCAGGAACTTCAATGCACATTTTCCCCACGAACCGAGGATCTTCGAGCCGATCGGAACAAAGCTGTAGCAGTGTGCTAGACCTCTGTATTTAATAATTTTCTGCGATTCCCTGAAAGAAGCAGCACCACCGCTTTCACGTGTGCTGTAGTGGAGGTAGGTACTGGCCAGTGTGGAAGCGCACGTGTAGTCCCATACCACTTGCTTACCATCCTTCCAAGGTAGCAAGGTGACCCCATCAGGGGGTCACATATATATATATATATATATATATATATATATATTAGTATATTTTGGTAGCAGTCTTTCCTGTAGACATATATTATTAAATATGACCGAAAAAGTAAGATTAATAATTCTAACACGAATTTTCTCAATCTTTCGTACATTACGCTTCACTGTTGGAGGTAAATCAAAAATCACTTCTCCAAAATTCATTTTTATTTCTAGTCTGACGCGACACGGGCGCGTTTCGTAAAACTTATTACATTTTCAAAGACTTCACAAATACACAACTGATTAGAACGTATCTCTGATTTTATATCTACATTTGAGTGAGGTGGGAGGGGTGATGTGGCATTAACACAAGACAGAACAAGAGGGGATATTAATAGGGTATTAAAAGTATCAACACAAGACAGAACAGAAACAATGGGTATTGAATAGAAGTGTTTGTAGAAAGCCTATTGGTCCATATTTCTTGATGCTTCTATATTGGAGCGGAGTCTTGAGGTGGGTAGAATATAGTTGTGCAATAATTGGCTGTTGATTGCTGGTGTTGACTTCTTGATGTGTAGTGCCTCGCAAACGTCAAGCCGCCTGCTATCGCTGTATCTATCGATGATTTCTGTGTTGTTTACTAGGATTTCTCTGGTGATGGTTTGGTTATGGGAAGAGATTATATGTTCCTTAATGGAGCCCTGTTGCTTATGCATCGTTAAACGCCTAGAAAGAGATGTTGTTGTCTTGCCTATATACTGGGTTTTTTGGAGCTTACAGTCCCCAAGTGGGCATTTGAAGGCATAGACGACATTAGTCTCTTTTAAAGCGTTCTGTTTTGTGTCTGGAGAGTTTCTCATGAGTAGACTGGCCGTTTTTCTGGTTTTATAGTAAATCGTCAGTTGTATCCTCTGATTTTTGTCTGTAGGGATAACGTTTCTATTAACAATATCTTTCAGGACCCTTTCCTCCGTTTTATGAGCTGTGGAAAAGAAGTTCCTGTAAAATAGTCTAATAGGGGGTATAGGTGTTGTGTTAGTTGTCTCTTCAGAGGTTGCATGGCTTTTCACTTTCCTTCTTATGATGTCTTCGATGAAACCATTGGAGAAGCCGTTATTGACTAGGACCTGCCTTACCCTACAGAGTTCTTCGTCGACTTGCTTCCATTCTGAGCTGTGGCTGAGAGCACGGTCGACGTATGCGTTAACAACACTCCTCTTGTACCTGTCAGGGCAGTCGCTGTTGGCATTTAGGCACATTCCTATGTTTGTTTCCTTAGTGTAGACTGCAGTGTGGAAACGTCCGCCCTTTTCCATGACTGTTACATCTAGAAAAGGCAGCTTCCCATCCTTTTCCGTCTCGTAAGTGAAACGCAGCACGGAACTCTGCTCAAATGCCTCCTTCAGCTCCTGCAGATGTCTGACATCAGGTACCTGTGTAAAAATGTCGTCAACATACCTGCAGTATATGGCCGGTTTCAAGTTCATGTCGACTAAGACTTTTTGCTCGATGGTACCCATGTAGAAGTTTGCAAACAGGACACCTAGGGGAGAACCCATGGCGACCCCATCTACTTGCTTATACATGTGCCCATCCGGGCTCAAGAAGGGTGCCTCTTTAGTACAAGCTTGGAGTAGTTTCCTCAAAATACTTTCTGGCATGTCAAGAGGAGTACAGGCTGGATCACGATACACTCTGTCGGCTATCATTCCGATTGTCTCGTCCACAGGTACGTTGGTAAACAGCGATTCTACGTCCAACGAGGCTCTTATCCCTGTGGCCCGTGTGCCCCGCAGTAAGTCCACAAATTCCTTTGGAGACTTCAGGCTGAAGGCGCAAGGAACATAAGGAGTCAGCAGGCCGTTGAGTCGCTTTGCCAGTCTGTACGTGGGTGTGGGTATCTGGCTAATGATTGGCCGAAGTGGGTTTCCAGGCTTGTGCGTCTTGACATTTCCATACGCATATCCAGGTTTATATTCCCCAATGATCTTTGGCAGGTGGAGTCCGGATTTCTTGGCGTTTACAGTTTCGATCAGTTTGTTGACCTTTGCTTTTAATTCGGCTGTAGTGTCCTTCGTTACCCTTTGGAACTTAGTTTGGTCAGAGAGTATGATGTTCATTTTCGCCAGATATTCGTCTTTTTTAAGAATGACATATATTGGCGACTTGTCACCTCTCTTGACAACTATCTCCTTGTTCTCACGAAGGCTTTTAGCTGCCGCTTTAAGCTCGGGGGACAGTATGGTGCTTCTGTAGTTGCCTCGATTCTTTCCTCCTTCTGCAATAAGTTCTGCTTGTAAGGTATCTTTGGTAGTGACCTTCTTTTGTGTCTCGAGGTCGAATATGTCGTCCAACAGAATTTCCAACTCTACTTTCTGGGCCATTTCACTCGGTCTGGACATAACATGACAGTTTATGCCCAGATTTAGGAGAGTGACTTGGTCCTCAGTGAGGTTAATTCCTGCAAGGTTCAGGAAGCCATCTCTTGGTCGTGGAATTGCCATAGGTCCTCCATATAATGTTGTTAGTTTCTTGATAATCCTTGTTTCAGTGCTGAGGTGATGTTGGTCTGTGAGGATGTCGAGGTGTTGTTCAATGCGGGTACGGATACTATGGTCGATGTTGCTATTTCTCCACTCGTTTGTAGCATGAAGTAGTTGCGTTTTGTTGTCTTTGATTTCATTCTCTGCCTTGTATATCTGATCACGAATCAGATCCTGGCGATATTTTATCGTGAAGGCTTGATTCCTTGCTGCTTGTTCTGTCTTGTGTTAATGCCACATCACCCCTCCCACCTCACTCAAATGTAGATATAAAATCAGAGATACGTTCTAATCAGTTGTGTATTTGTGAAGTCTTTGAAAATGTAATAAGTTTTACGAAACGCGCCCGTGTCGCGTCAGACTAGAAATAAAAATGAATTTTGGAGAAGTGATTTTTGATTTACCTCCAACAGTGAAGCGTAATGTACGAAAGATTGAGAAAATTCGTGTTAGAATTATTAATCTTACTTTTTCGGTCATATTTAATAATATATGTCTACAGGAAAGACTGCTACCAAAATATACTAATATTAAAGTGCACGACCCAGCAGCAAGGAATCAAGCCTTCACGATAAAATATCGCCAGGATCTGATTCGTGATCAGATATACAAGGCAGAGAATGAAATCAAAGACAACAAAACGCAACTACTTCATGCTACAAACGAGTGGAGAAATAGCAACATCGACCATAGTATCCGTAAACGCATTGAACAACACCTCGACATCCTCACAGACCAACATCACCTCAGCACTGAAACAAGGATTATCAAGAAATTAACAACATTATATGGAGGACCTATGGCAATTCCACGACCAAGAGATGGCTTCCTGAACCTTGCAGGAATTAACCTCACTGAGGACCAAGTCACTCTCCTAAATCTGGGCATAAACTGTCATGTTATGTCCAGACCGAGTGAAATGGCCCGGAAAGTAGAGTTGGAAATTCTGTTGGACGACATATTCGACCTCGAGACACAAAAGAAGGTCACTACCAACGATACCTTACAAGCAGAACTTATTGCAGAAGGAGGAAAGAATCGAGGCAACTACAGAAGCACCATACTGTCCCCCGAGCTTAAAGCGGCAGCTAAAAGCCTTCGTGAGAACAAGGAGATAGTTGTCAGGAGAGGTGACAAGTCGCCAATATATGTCATTCTTAAAAAAGACGAATATCTGGCGAAAATGAACATCTTACTCTCTGACCAAACTAAGTTCCAAAGGGTAACGAAGGACACTACAGCCGAATTAAAAGCAAAGGTCAACAAACTGATCGAAACTGTAAACGCCAAGAAATCCGGACTCCACCTGCCAAAGATCATTGGGGAATATAAACCTGGATATGCGTATGGAAATGTCAAGACGCACAAGCCTGGAAACCCACTTCGGCCAATCATTAGCCAGATACCCACACCCACGTACAGACTGGCAAAGCGACTCAACGGCCTGCTGACTCCTTATGTTCCTTGCGCCTTCAGCCTGAAGTCTCCAAAGGAATTTGTGGACTTACTGCGGGGCACACGGGCCACAGGGATAAGAGCCTCGTTGGACGTAGAATCGCTGTTTACCAACGTACCTGTGGACGAGACAATCGGAATGATAGCCGACAGAGTGTATCGTGATCCAGCCTGTACTCCTCTTGACATGCCAGAAAGTATTCTGAGGAAACTACTCCAAGCTTGTACTAAAGAGGCACCCTTCTTGAGCCCGGATGGGCACATGTATAAGCAAGTAGATGGGGTCGCCATGGGTTCTCCCCTAGGTGTCCTGTTTGCAAACTTCTACATGGGTACCATCGAGCAAAAAGTCTTAGTCGACATGAACTTGAAACCGGCCATATACTGCAGGTATGTTGACGACATTTTTACACAGGTACCTGATGTCAGACATCTGCAGGAGCTGAAGGAGGCATTTGAGCAGAGTTCCGTGCTGCGTTTCACTTACGAGACGGAAAAGGATGGGAAGCTGCCTTTTCTAGATGTAACAGTCATGGAAAAGGGCGGAGGTTTCCACACTGCAGTCTACACTAAGGAAACAAACATAGGAATGTGCCTAAATGCCAACAGCGACTGCCCTGACAGGTACAAGAGGAGTGTTGTTAACGCATACGTCGACCGTGCTCTCAGCCACAGCTCAGAATGGAAGCAAGTCGACGAAGAACTCTGTAGGGTAAGGCAGGTCCTAGTCAATAACGGCTTCTCCAATGGTTTCATCGAAGACATCATAAGAAGGAAAGTGAAAAGCCATGCAACCTCTGAAGAGACAACTAACACAACACCTATACCCCCTATTAGACTATTTTACAGGAACTTCTTTTCCACAGCTCATAAAACGGAGGAAAGGGTCCTGAAAGATATTGTTAATAGAAACGTTATCCCTACAGACAAAAATCAGAGGATACAACTGACGATTTACTATAAAACCAGAAAAACGGCCAGCCTACTCATGAGAAACTCTCCAGACACAAAACAGAACGCTTTAAAAGAGACTAATGTCGTCTATGCCTTCAAATGCCCACTTGGGGACTGTAAGCTCCAAAAAACCCAGTATATAGGCAAGACAACAACATCTCTTTCTAGGCGTTTAACGATGCATAAGCAACAGGGCTCCATTAAGGAACATATAATCTCTTCCCATAACCAAACCATCGCCAGAGAAATCCTAGTAAACAACACAGAAATCATCGATAGATACAGCGATAGCAGGCGGCTTGACGTTTGCGAGGCACTACACATCAAGAAGTCAACACCAGCAATCAACAGCCAATTATTGCACAACTATATTCTACCCACCTCAAGACTCCGCTCCAATATAGAAGCATCAAGAAATATGGACCAATAGGCTTTCTACAAACACTTCTATTCAATACCCATTGTTTCTGTTCTGTCTTGTGTTGATACTTTTAATACCCTATTAATATCCCCTCTTGTTCTGTCTTGTGTTAATGCCACATCACCCCTCCCACCTCACTCAAATGTAGATATAAAATCAGAGATACGTTCTAATCAGTTGTGTATTTGTGAAGTCTTTGAAAATGTAATAAGTTTTACGAAACGCGCCCGTGTCGCATCAGACTAGAAATAAAAATGAATTTTGGAGAAGTGATTTTTGATTTACCTCCAACAGTGAAGCGTAATGTACGAAAGATTGAGAAAATTCGTGTTAGAATTATTAATCTTACTTTTTCGGTCATATTTAATAATATATATATATATATATATATATATATATATATATATATATATATATATATATATATATATATATATATATATATATATATATATATATATATATATATATATATATATATATATATATATATATGTCGTACCTAGTAGCCAGAACGCAGTTCTCAGCCTACTATGCAAGGCCCGATTTGCCTATTAAGCCAAGTTTTCCTGAATTAATATATTTTCTCTAATTTTTTCTTATGAAATGATAAAGCTACCCATTTCATTATGTATGAGGTAATTTTTTTTAATGGAGTTAAAATTAACGTAGATATATGACCGAACCTAACCAACCCTACCTAACCTAACCTAACCTATCTTTATAGGTTAGGTTCGGTTAGGTAGCCAAAAAAGTTAGGTTAGGTTAGGTTAGGTAGGTTAGGTAGTCGAAAAACCATTAATTCATGAAAACTTGGCTTATTAGGCAAATTGGGCCTTGCATAGTAGGCTGAGAAGTGCGTTCTGGCTACTAGGTACGACATATATATATATATATATATATATATATATATATATATATATATATATATATATATATATATATATATATATATATATATTAATGAAACGGAGAAACTTTTGAAAATATTTGGTAACGCTTATTTACCCAGAATCATTGGCATACTTTGAACGAACTCCACACCTGAAGCAGCCTGTGTAAGAATTGTTCTACACCTGAAGCAGCCTGTGTAAGAATTGTTCTACACTTGAAGCAGCCTGTGTAAGAATTGTTCTACACCTGAAGCAGCCTGTGTAAGAATTGTTCTACACCTGAAGCAGCCTGTGTAAGAATTGTTCTACACCTGAAGCAGTCTGTGTAAGAATTGTTCTACACCTAAGGCAGCCTGTGTAAGAATTGTTCTATAACTGAAGCAGCCTTGTAAGAATTGTTCTACACCTGAAGCAGCTTGTGTAAGAATTGTTCTACACCTGAAGCAGTCTGTGTAAGAATTGTTCTACATCTGAAGCTGTCTGTGTAAGAATTGTTCTACACCTGAAGCAGCCTGTGTAAGAAATGCTCTATGTGAGATTTTTTTCTACGCCTACCTCCCTTAGGAGGTGGACTACAAGTTTAAAGGCTGCTCACGGCAGTTAAGCATGAGTTCAATAGAAAAAGAAAAAGCGGGAGCAAACCGCCAGGTTTCCACCACTAGGGGTGAAAACCTGTCCACAATAAGCCGCTGGTTCCTCCTAGTTAAACAGGACGTTAAAACTAATAAAGGGTAACCGACGGGTTCTCACAATCAAATATTTATATTTGATGTGGCGCTATGAATTGGAATTCGAATTCCCAAGAACAGCCGTCATATCAAAAGATCACATCAACATTCAATCGTATAAAGCAGAACATGGGTGGAAATGAAGGGTTGACATCAAAGACCGTTTTCTATAACGTAACACTTTATTAATAATAAGAGACTAAACTGCTACAATATCGAGTTTACCTTACGTTAATGTCCATCCAGTGGCACGATAACAAACAGCTAAATAGCAACCCTTGCTGTGCGGCTGCATACTGAACTAGCCTGAACACAGGTGTGCCCACTGATGACGCAATATTGCAAATCAAAAAAAAAATATCACAGACTAAGTTACTCTACAGAGAGTGACTTGTTACTTTAATGTCCATCCAGTGGCAATTTCAACACAGCTATTCAGCAGCCCCTCGAGAAATACAGCAGTCTCCATCTTGCTGACACTTCGGGCTGACCAGTGAACTAACTGAACAATGATGGATGCCCACTGAGGACACAAGCTAGCAGTCAATATTGTCACGGCTTCACGGTAACTGATACTATAATCACAAGCTTTG